>NC_064228.1:3402500-3711666 GCF_023101765.2 Spodoptera frugiperda | reverse complement strand
GACTTAAATCGAAGCACTGGTCTAAAGCTACATTACATAACTAATCGATAAAAATCGCAATTACTAACAGTGACAGAAAAAAAAACGTGTTAGTGTACAAAAAGTTTTAATTTAAATTCGCAACAAATTATCACAATGACCTTGGTAAGGAAGACGTATTAGACATTCAAATAACATTAGTTAATGAATATATTTACGTGGCATTCAAGTTTGTGGAACCTGCGAATCTAGTTTATTACGAGATCCGACCGCCATTTTATCGCTTTAAAAATATATTTTTGGATATCGAACGAAAGAATTTTATTTAAATGTCATTAAACCAGATAATCGAGTGGCCAAGATATTTTTGTTAGGCATTATGACTACACAGAGCTGCGAATAAATTTGTATTAGTTGTTAACCCAACAGATATTACTATTTAATAGATAGAAGAGGACCTACCTATGCCTTTATCCGGAGCTACGGACCACCTAGAGGGTTGCCGGATTCCGACTCGAAAAGCAGGAGAACCTATAAAGATCCACCGTAGATAGGACCCAGTAGGGCTAATGCCTGATCCGGAGCTGCGGACTATCTAGCGGGTTACCGGGGCTCCGGCTCGAAAAACAGGAGTAGGAATTGGGTGGTAGCTAGTAAGAGTCTGAAATTCCATCTTGCTTCACCCAAGGCGGGACTTCAAGGCGGGAGAAATGATAAGAAATTGGATAATCTGACAATCCCTCTCACCTCACTCAAGACGGGAGAAGTTATTGAATGATTTTGGCCCCTTAAAAAGCCATTATAACTAATAATCTTTCCAGACAAGTTTCAGATAAAACTGTCAGGTGTATACCTAATCTAATTCGTTATCAATGAGATTAGGTATTTCTCGTCAAATCTAACGTAATAACGCTTTTATCCATGAAATATTATATTAGCTAAATATTGCCGATGACAACCTTTTAATAGATAATCACTAACCATCGCACTCAGTCATTAATTGGTTAATTGTTTTCGGAACAAAATCGTTTTTAAAGAACAGTTTAAGTAGGTGTTCTTTAAACATTCTCTCTGCCGCACTCAGAAACATATAATGATTACTTAAACTATACCTTAGTTAGTTACGATTTTATATCGATAACTATTGTTAAGGATTGGTTTAACTAAGTAACTGGGTGTTTCTTCAAAAAACTTTAACTTTTATTTAACAAATCATTATTCTCCCGCGTTATTAAGCATTGTGGTAGCTTATTGTCATCCTTATTTATATTTGATTGGTTGAGAGCAGTGTCACAGCTTAATTTATTGAAACCAAATTTTGTGTTTCAATCGCCAGAATTGTTAACTTTTGGGTGAGGATAATGACGCCGTTAACTTTTTGTGACTTTTTTTGAAGAATCACCCAACTGATAAATGACTTTAGCGTGGCAGTAAGTACGGCAATACAATTACCTAATTGAGTAACACCGAACCAATTAATGTACCCAGTGCCTATAAGAAAATAACAGAAAAACATCTCATTCAATCTCTAAAACATTTATAATTTTTAATTAAATATTTAAAACAGATAAGATAAAATCAAATGTTTAACACAAACGCGTTATAAATTAGACGCCAACGACTGTATATACCTTATCATCTTTCGAGGGAAAATGAAAGAGATATAATAATAGCCTATTCATGTATTATCTGATATAGTTTCAAGTGGCGAATGATTATAGTGTATCCAGATTACTAACTACTTACTTACAATAGAATTAGCTCACGTTTCGATAACACAATCAGTATTCTTATGAATGCCTATTTGTGATAAAATTTCGTCATACGAATAAATGCTTTATTTATCTAGCACATTCTTTTGTTTTTGATACAATAATAGCTATCTTAAATGGTAAATAAGCCTGATAGAGGTTGCAGGCATCTGAATGGAGGTTGATCCGATTTGTAAGTCATTGTTTAAAGCCGTTGTTCAGCATCAATAGTGACTGTCTTTTGGTTGATATATCTAATTAAGTAGTTAAACGTATGCGTAACTCTTTTTTGTCACCATGGATCAAGTAAGATGGCGTTCCGAGATTATTACCGATTAAAAAGTCTGATAAATCAAACAGAACCTACGTTTGGACAAAAGAGGACCTTCTGACCAGAGTACATGGTCATGTCTAGTTGATTACGTCTATGGTTTATGCCTATTGCGCCAGATTTTCGCGCGCTCATCGCTCACAATCAGGTAATTCGCCTGCTAGTTTGCCTCCTATCTTACTTGGAATTTCAAAACTGCACTGTCATCCCGAATGCACCACCTCCTAATCCTTAAAATGCCGGCAACGCACTTGTATCACCTCTGGTCTTGTGAGTCCATGGACGGCGATTCTTAAGCTTAGTTTTAGGTGATCCGACTGTCCGTTTGCTGCCCCATTTCACAAAAAAACTCTTAATTGAACTTTAGCCGACCCTGAGATCTTCCAATCAATCAGTCCATTCACTAAACCGGAGATGAAGTTAAGAAATAGGTAGGTATATAGAAATAATGAACTAGGTACTTGAATAACTAGTTACATATTCATTTTGAAACTATAGCATATAACTAGTGGTCACTTGAATCAAATGTATGTCATCAGGTAATGCTGTCGAAGATTTAGAACCAGTTTTGGTCACGTGTATAGATCATGACTGATCAGACTAGAATCTATATGTAGGTATTGAGCTTAAGATTAAAAATGTGTCGTCGTAATGTTTGTGTGCGCATAGCTACTAAACGGCTGTTTGAATTTTGATGTTTTTGGTCACAAAATCATCTGGTTGAGTTTCAACTACAACTGATATGACCAAAAAGGTTTGTATTATTGAACTGTACATACAAAGATAACCTGTACATACAATAATGGAGAAAAGTTCTACTAGTTTCGAGTCACAGAGGGACTCTTCATAACGCAGACGCGGCGACGTCGCGCAGCTTACTCTCTCTTTCTCTTTTCTCCATTAATGTACTTGAGTAAACTGTGATTTTTATCTTAAGTAACTATGCAATAATTTTCAACTAGTTATAAATTCTACTTTATACCGGAAAATAAACAGGTGACAGAGAAAAATGCAGTATTTCACGCTTTTGCGTTTAGCTTCCTAACTTTTTTACTGTCCGGAAGATAACTAGTTATAAAGTCGTATAGTTAGTTATTCGAAGAAGAATAATATTCAGGAACATGAAGCAAACTTGCGATTGCCGCGTATGACCCAAAATTTCGCTGCGTTTTCTAGTTATAGCATAGGTTTGGTGGGCGCAGTAGCACCGTACGCGCACTCTACGGGTTTTATACTTAGCTAGCTGCTAGCAGTGACTAGAATTATTGATTGATCAGATGATACACCATGTGCCCATCTTCCAAAGACGTCTTAGTTCAACTCACAAATATTATGACTAAATGCGAAGCTTCGTAAGTGTGTGTCACGACAAAACGGCTGAAGGGATCGGAATGAAATTTGGAACTAGGGTAGATTATAGTCAGGAATAGCACATAGGCTTTTATGTCACGGTTACGTGGGTTAAGCTAACTATTGTCAAAAGCTAGTTCTTATGGCCCAGGCAAGTATGTACTTTCGGAGCTGCGGACTGCCTACTACATGCAACCAGTTGGTAAGCTATCCATTACATAAACTACACCAAGAAAGAAAGTAGTTGGCATTTGAGTTTAATTACCGCAAGATAAGTCACAGTTTCGTATGTTTTATGGATAATTGTCAAAAATTCGAAGGAAACGTTTACTTACATGAAGCTTTCTCTTAGTCTTGAACACGCAAAGATATAATATTACAACTTTTTTTGAGTAGGCAATATCACAAAATGTCTTCTCCCGTTTTGATGAAAACACCGGAACACTGAAGTCCGGCGCGTCCCAGGGACATGAATGACTGTCTTGGATCCCACAATGAAATAAATCAGTAGTTAGATATTATTAGAGGAGAAGAAAAATAAATTCTTTTGCAGATTATATACTTTTAAACTGGATTTACGATCATTTTTATACCATAACACCATCTCTTGGACATAATATTACATAAGATTATCATATAAACCCCGCCCAGCTACCCGGACTAATCATAGCTTACCCGCTTAATATCTAACGTACGAGAAAGCTAAATAATTTGTACTTACTTTCCCTTAATATTACACACGTCATGATGTAATGTAAACACGGTTTCACGTCAAGGTATACAAAACCAGTTTATCATGGTCTCTTTTTGTATGATCTTTGCTCACATTCAGGGGTCAGATTATACTGGTTTGTCGTAGGTTGATGTGTACAGGGTACCAATGCACCGTTACTGTCTATGGATGTGGATGGTGAAAGTTTCCTGGGAATCTGATGTTCCTAGAAGATACTATTATTCAGTCTTTGAAACAATTCCTTTTTTATGGTATAGGGCGGTAAACGAGTAGATGGATCACCTGATGGTAAGCTATCTGCCAATTCTGACGATAATTTTATTTCATAAGTACCTACAGATACAGACGACAGATTGAAATCGTAAACAACAATCTATATTATAAAAAATGAGTGAACCTAAAGTCCAATTACAACTGTACATAACCTACTTAATATATTTAGTACATTAACTGCCATCAGAAAACTGTTGAAGGCAAATCCTTCACTAACGTAGGACACCGGTGATCTACGTAGCAGTTAACGTATAATTACGTAAAAATTCCCAAATATTATTTTTAAAATTAAGTTTAATAATGGTACGAAAATCTTCGTATGCGAGTACAACTTGCACTTGGCCCGGTTAACTGGTTTTTTAACCAACTTAAAAAAAGAAGGAGGTTCTTTGTTTAACTAAATTAATTACAATCGAAACCGAGCAAAATTGACAGCAATTAAAAGTAATGACATGTGATTATAAATAACTATCGGTTTAAAAAAGACAATGATGAAGAATCGAATGATCCGGGCTATTTTTATCAACACAAAAAAGGTTTCATCTACTTATATGGAAATTAAATAACTACACAATAAAATGTTGATTCAAGTAGTGTACAGAAACTACAGATGGCAACAGATCAACCTTTATGAAATGTGTATTTTCGTCATTTCCATGCGAGAAGAGGTCGGTTTCACACTCGGTTATTTTTTCAGCTATGATCATCCCACTGTTGGGCAAAGGCCTCCGGAGCTGCGGACAACGTAATAGGTTACCGGGGCTCTGGCTTAAAGCAGGAGAAGAGCAGGGTACTCCCGCCTCACCCAAGGTGGGAGAAGTCATTGGATGATTTTCACAATTTGCCCTACCCTCCTTCCACTCGTCTCTTCGCAGAGGTTTCTGTAGCCAATCCTTTTCATAGGCATCAAGGCTGATAATGGGATTTATTTTAATTTTATTATAACTTTCGTGAGACATACTAAATTAATTATTATGTTATACGGTTGTCGCGATTGTCTTGCAGGCTGATAATAGGATTTATTTTAATTTTAGTATAACGTTTGTGAGACATACTAAATTAATTATTTGCGCGACAACCGCCGCGACGTGTGTCGCGGAATGCTGCTCACGAATATGAGCCTCTAGCATGGCTTGAAACTAGACGAGTTCCTCGTCAAACAGTTACGTGAGTAAGCCGATAACATAAGAGATTTATTTTAAGTTGTAGCAAACTAGGAACATACCCAATTGACGGTAAGTTACGGAATACCACACGCTTAAAGGTGTTTACCCCCAAATGTCCTTGGAACGTCAGTATAATACCGTAATGTCCACTAGCAGTGAGATGGCGGTGCCAAAAAAGTAAAACGAACCGTCCACTGCATCCTTCAGTGCAAAAAAGTAGAATAAACTAAAATTGTATTGCCGACTTGGGTGTGACTGTAAAAGTAAAGAAAGAAAAGGATCACTTCGAACTAAAAACTTTGTGAGTTAAAGAAAAATAACGAAAATGGTACCTAGGTAGTTATTGCTAGAAATGAATAAAATTGACTCGTGGCATACACCCCTTTTGAGTCAATTTTAATCCCAATTTATTCAATCGGACTGATACCACAGCCTCACAGAAAACCAACGTGGATTACATGCGTTGTTTCGTTACCCCTCTTCTCAATCCCCGATTCCCCAACAAAACTTAAATCCTTAACATCCAAAAACCGGCAACGCACTTGTAACGCCTCTGGTGTTTCAAGTGTCCATAGACGGCGGCGATTGCTTACCATCAGGTTATCCGTGTGCTCGTTTACCGGCTTATTCCATAAAAAAGGGGTCTTAGAGAGCATGCGTCACTTAGAATTATTGTAGAAAACATAGTACTTCTGAATAAGTACCTACTTGGATAAACTACATGACCCAAGCATGTTACCATAATGGGATATGTCCTATTACATCTGACCGGTATTACAGTTATCTAGCTGCGCGGTAAAATGATGCCTGAAACCATTTTTAGTTTTTTAAACCGAAGCTATTGCGGACTCATTGGTTTCTAATTACATTTTTTTGTTATTCGAAATTTGAAAGAGGATTTGGAACGCGCGAAAATGTTTTATCGTTGTATTTGAACTGGTGTTTTGACGTTGTTGTTTTTAATCTGTGGTCGAATTGTAAAAAAAAGTAGCTTGTAAACTTTTGTATTTATAATTGGACAATGTTATTTTTAAATAGTTAGGTACTGTACCATACGATTTTTTTAGTATCTGCCTAACATATAACTTAATTTAGTTACTCAAAAGTAGTAAAATATTGCTGGATCTTTTCTGCTTAACAGTGTCAATTATATTTCTAAGTGATATTAAACAACAAATAGGCTCACCCCTTATTACATGAGACTTACAACATACATTGTGAATAGTGGGTACACATTGTACAGTGCTATAATGTAAACCTCTGCCTACCCCTTCGGGGATAAAACGCGTGACGATTTTTATCGATCAACAAAATATTTTAATCTTGGTCTCCATCAGACTGCATTAACAGTTCACAATATCAGTGGTAATATAAAAATTACTTATGTTAAAAACATTCTTAGTTCTTACTATTTTATAGAAAGTCATTGATTGGCAACATTGTAGGCATACATTCCAAGCATTTATTGCGAAAACAAAACAGAAAACAAAATCGTATTGCGGTATTTTGTTTACAAACACTAGAGAGAGCACGTTTGTAATCTTTCGAGTTGTAAATCAAACGAGATTAACTATGATATCGATTCCATATCGGATAATCGAATCACGATACAGATTATGTTTTATGAGTAACTGCTTAGCTTATTTGTGGGAATTTCGAATTTCAAAATGGAATGAAGAACAGGCCAGCCTGCGGATAAAGTTTATAGAGGTGTGAAAGTAACGAGAAAAAGCAAACCCGTATGTATTCGTTACTATAAAAATGAGTACTCGTTACTATCGTATCGTTACGTTACTCGTTACTTTTGGTACATCAGTATTACCCAACGAAACGAATCCATTCGTATATCGTATCGTTTGGTACGCGTATAGTAACTGCAAATGAACTATTCACGGAATCTAAATAATAATGAAAAAGCAACAAATGTGTCTAACTTATTTATTGACAAAAACATTTTATATTAAATAAAGATATATTTTAAACAACAAAAATCTTTTGTTCTTAAAAGTAAATCAGGCGTATTAAATGAAAATATATTTTAAACAACAACAATATTTTGTTCGTAAAATGAAATTAGACATATTAGATAAAAATTTATTTTAAACTACAAATATCTTTTGTTCTTAAAATGAAATTAAACATAGAGTGTCAAATTCTTTCCATATTGAATCTTCCGTATTAGCGTCAGTGTTGCTAGTTAATATAGCTGATTCAGTAGGTTCTGCAATGCAAGACCAGCTAAGACCTAATAAAAACCCCTAAAGCTCAAAATGGACGTAGTAACAAGATGGAATAGCACCCTAGATATGATTGAGAGGATTTATTCCCTTCAAGAAACTTTAGAAGCGTCTCTTGGGATCCTGCACAATCCAGTAGACAATCTTACAGAAGGCGAATGGCAGACACTACCAGAAATAATAAAAATTCTGAGGCCATTCAAACAACTCACTGAAGAAATGTCTTCTGAGAAAAGTGTGACTGTTTCAATGGTCTTGGCTTCGACGGAAAGTATGACCAAAATTTTGTACAGTTTAACCACGGATATTGTTACAGACACAGGAAAGAAACTAGTAAATAAAATATTGACAGAATTTACGGAAGATTCAATATGGAAAGAATTTGACACTCTGGTAACGTCGGCGTTACTTACGTTAACGTACAACAAAAATCTTTTATATTAAATAAAGATATATTTTAAACAACAAAAATCTTTTGTTCTTAAAATTAAATCAGGCGTATTAAATGAAAATATATTTTAAACAACAACAATATTTTGTTCGTACAATGAAATTAGATATATTAAATAAAAATGTATTTTAAACTACAAATATCTTTTGTTCTTAAAATGAAATTAAACATATTAAATAAAAACAATGTTAAACAAATCAAAAACTATTTTTAAACTGCATCCCTAATTGTAATATCGATTCCTAATTTGGTTTAGGACATAGACAAGCCCGTAAGTAAGAATACTTTTTAGTTTTTACTACGACTAAAAGGGGTGTTATGATTCTAAAGTTTCTTAATTCGTAATTGTGTGGCGAAGCCGCGGGCAAAAAGCTAGTTTATTGCAAAAATCTCTGATTCATATTTAAAAATAAAATCTTTTCCATTCTCTTTGGTTTAATAGAGCTCCGCCTCTCGCTTAATATTTGGCCCCATTTGGAAATCGTTCTTTCTGATGGTACCGTAGAAGCCATAATTGATAAATGTTTACTGGCCAAGCTTGAGAGCTCCGGGTATAGTATTGCCCGCGCCTGCCACCATCTCAAAGGACACTCACTTCGAGTTATAATTCTCTCCTCTAAATATTGCCTCATAGTAATAATACTACTGCTGACTGAGTTTGAAGTTGACGCCGACGTCACCAGAGTGTCAAATTCTTTCCATATTGAATCTTCCGTGTTAGCGTCAGTGTTGCTAGTTAATATAGCTGATTCAGTAGGTTCTGTAGGTTCCTGTTGACAGTCGAACTCCTTTTGCAGCTCACTTTTTAAGGCATCTTTGGCCGATTCATAACTTGACGTATCAAATCTAAACGCCAGCTTCTTAAATCGCGGGTCTAATAGCGCTGCCTTAGATAGCACGGGGTGCCTGTAGCAATTTTTGAACCTGCTTTTAAATTCTGTCAATATTTTATTTACTAGTTTCTTTCCTGTGTCTGTAACAATATCCGTGGTTAAACCGTACAAAATTTTGGTCATACTTTCCGTCGAAGCCAAGACCATTGAAACAGTCACACTTTTCTCAGAAGACATTTCTTCAGTGAGTTGTTTGAATGGCCTCAGAATTTTTATTATTTCTGGTAGTGTCTGCCATTCGCCTTCTGTAAGATTGTCTACTGGATTGTGCAGGATCCCAAGACACGCTTCTAAAGTTTCTTGAAGGGAATAAATCCTCTCAATCATATCTAGGGTGCTATTCCATCTTGTTACCACGTCCATTTTGAGCTTTAGGGGTTTTTTATTAGGTCTTAGCTGGTCTTGCATAGCAATCAATTTGTTGTTAGCTATTGGACTTTTGTGAAAATGTTCCACAATAGCTTTAATTTTCTTTATCAGCGCCTCGAGTTCACTGTCCTGGAGTCCTGCACGCACCACTAAATTGAGGGTGTGAGCGATACATGGCAAATGCGCAAAATTAGCTAAACGTATAGCAGCCTTCATATTTGCTGCATTATCTGTGACGCAGACAAATATTTTATCATGTATGCCCCAATAGCAGAACAACTTGTGCAATTCATTTTTTATGTATTCGGCCGTGTGCCGCTCATGGCATTGAAAACAGCCAAGTAACGCAGACTTCATCTCCCAATTTATTAGGTAATGGGCTGTTACGGCTTGGTAGGACGTTGTTGCTCTAGAAGTCCAGCCATCGGTGGTGACCGATACATATTTGGTACTCTCCAATTCTAATTTTAATTTTCTTTGGACCTCAGAATGATGAGCATCCAACAAAGTATTACTTAATATATATCTTGAAGGTATTTTGTATCCTGGTTCAAAAAAATTAATAAGGTCTTTAAAACCCTCATCTTCAACCATAGAAAAAGGCTGCATGTCTTTTACTATCATTTTAAAAATTAAATCATTAATTTTCTTTTCTCTTACTACACTTACTGGACGTTTAATAAAGTCATTTAAATTAGTCTGCTTTGAATTGGTTACATTCGTTTTAATTACAGGATTAGGCACTGTGCTTGTTGAAGTTGATGGTATTGGAGTTTCCGGAACTGTTGCATTCGACTCGGAGCACGAAAAAGAGTTTCATAAGTTGGTCTGTGTTTTTTCACGAGATGCTTTTTCAAATTTGTAGTAGAGCCACCTTTTACGGAATACAACGAATTGCAAAGATCACATTTTACCTTATCGTCTTTATCCTCAGTGAAAAAACTCCATAGTTTACTCCTTTTCTTATCCATTGTATGTACCGGTGAAGATATCTGTAAAATAATTAATAATAATGTAAGTGTATATACGTGGGAACAGTACAAACGCTAAATCAATCACGATTGTTGTAACCTTCTTCATAAATATTTGTTGTTGTTTTAGCAGACTTTAGGTAATATTTAATTAATACGGTAATTATAAAAAAATATACAGTCGACTCATGTAAATTCATGCTTGCGGTGATTCGAACATCTCTAAGATTCAAAATATTTACGAGTTCCCTAGAAAATTGCTTTAAGTATATTTCAAACTAAATCAATACATTTTTAAAAATATCGTCACTACGTAACAAAATAACAAAACAAAACAAGAAAATTTTAAAATACATAATTATGTAGCGTACGCGATCGTAATAAACAAATATTGACTAAAAACTTTATACAAACAAAACATTATACACTTCTTATTTATAAACAATATTTTCTTACCTTATTCAAAATTTCAAACAACACATAAACCACCAAAAGCAGTAAAGTAAAATACTTGTATTTACGATTAACTTCCACTATTTCCACTAATAACAAACAAACATCGTATTTTTGTAATTGTAACGAACGGTTTTGAATTCATCAATTCACCGAATATTCGAATAAGCGCGCGCAAGGCGCGCATGCGTAAAACCACAGATAACGTAAAACAAACGTTTCAATACATGCACCCACTTACCAGTGTGAACTGAACCCATTATAGATTGTTAAATGTAGGTATTGAATATTTGAATGTTTTATAAATCAGAATTTACTTCAACTAACAGTAATAATTTTTTTTTTAAAACAGAGAAAGCATAAATAAATATCTTGTAGAATTAGATGAATTAAGTAATTAGTTGATATTTAGATGTTTCTTTCTCTATTTATAACTCCATTCCTTTAAGTTAAAATGATTATTTTTCAAGGTATTAAGGTGTTATCGATTCACCTTACGATATACGCGTAGATATACGAGTAGCATAATTTACACTATGGTCAAAAAGTCAAACCTTTTTATTGACAAACTATTTACATAATAATAGGGTATTATTCTACTAGTCAAATTCAATACTTTTATCGAAATGTCAAAAACGTTACTTTTCTATGAATTTTGTATGACATTGCAAAAAATAGCAAGAAAAATTAAATAAATAAGTATATCGTCAAATAAATGAATGAAAATACGATTATTTTAGGATATTTTATTATATTGAAATATCAAAATAATTTATTTTTGACCTAGGAAACTACCCAATATTGCAGTGGAGAGCAGTCACGTTTCACATTACCTATGCTGCACATCTGCCTATTTTTACTAGGCACGTCGATTATTGAAATCGACGCAAGTTTTTTCTTAAAGAACCTACGTATTTTTGAAATACAAGGGTTTATCACGAATGTATATGTTTAATAAATCGTTAGTTTATAAGCCTCATGCTTAGTAACACAGTTTCGGTTAAACACGAGGAACGAGATCGTGCGAATAACGAAATACATTCGAGAGTAACGTTTCGTTACTCGGTACCAGAGGGCGCACCCGTTACTCAGTACCGAATACATACGGTTTGCTACACCTCTAAAGTTTATATACTGTTATTATAAAAACAGAAGCTTGTTTGTGTGTACCTACGGACTACGGGCAGACTGACTGACTATTATTTCTTTCTTTCTTTGTTGACGTTTCAAAAGTACCTAGGTGTATTATGGTTTAATTGGAATAAATGATTTGACTTTCACTTTGTTTGTTTGTTACTTAAACACGACTAAACAGGGGTAGATTATGGTTTGGGATAACACAACACATATTATGCTCTGCTTTTACTATTTATCCCACAGGATTTCTATCCTTATCGTTTTGCAATTAAGTTGAAAACTTACTATAATTGATAGCTTGATTAACTATCGTTTAGGAAAAAAATAAAACTATAGTTTTGCTGTTATTTACCTACATAATAATAATATTAGTTCTCTCAAGCAAAACATGACGTAATATAATAACATTAATCTCGAAGTCTCGCCCTTGACTAAGCCAGTGGAACAGTACAACTGATCAACATGCACTCAAGAACCTTGGCTGAATGCCTCACTCTTATTTTTTTTTCGGTCACGAAGTTCGAAATTCAAAAATTGAAGCACGTCAACAATGTTGCCAACAAAAACAAAAGCTCGCCTAATTGTTTTGGGAGTGGGAACGGGGGAAAAAACTCCTTCGGCATTCGAAGGACGGTGACGTCATTGATACAGGTACTTCAAGTTATTGTATAGTGGGGTGCGCGAGTGTTGGCATCGGAACGTGATTTCATTTTTCTTTAAATTGTTGTTTTTTTTATAATTACGTAAGAAATGAAAACAAAAAATTATTTGTTTGTTAAAAAAACTCTCGAGGAAGTGTTATTTATTATATATTTTTTATTTTTGATAATAAAATTGACGTATTTTATTTCTTGTTATAAAAAAGAGTAGGTAATTCTGGCAAATTGGTTGTACCAATTAGAGTAAACTACACAGTTTACCCAATGCTCGCAGTTAGATCAGCCAACCAAAATAGTTGCAGACAGAAAACTATTACTTTTGAACCGAATAAAGTTGTTTTTATGATTATACCCAAAGTAGAATGTTGTGGCTGTGACCAAGTTAAGTATTCAGATGAAAGTGTTACTCGTTTCTTTTTCATTACAATTTCGTTTGTCTGTGTTCAAATTTCAGTATTTTCTATTATTACAAGGTCGTGTTTATTTGACGAAATCTGCGATTTCTCAATGAGGTATAATAATTTCTCAATACGATAAAGTGTTAGTGTGAAAAGGGTGAGGCTGAGGCGAGAGAGTGTTAGACTCTTACTGATTAAAACCACTCTATTTCAACTCTTACCCTACTGTATAAGGATACCCTAAACATTCCACACGCGCCTCAAAGAGCCTTCAGACCACCACAGATGGGGCACAGTAGGGCTGATCCGAAGCTGCGGACTGCCTAGGGGGTTACCGGGACTCTGGTTCGAAAAGCCGGAGTAGGCACGGGGTAGTTTCTAGTCAGTCAGAGTCTGACACTCCCTCTCGCCTCGCCCAAGGCGGGAGAAGTCATTGGATGATTTACCCCCTAAAAAAAGGTAATAGGTACATTTGACACACAGGCTACTACAGTATTACAATACTCTTATAAAACACATGTTTTGCGTAATGTAACTAGGCGATATACCTACTCGTAGTGAACAAAAACAAACAGTTTACAAAGGCAAGGTTACGGAACAGGTGCTTGTGTATTGTATAGTTTATTCAATTACTCATTGTAAAATAAATACTATACTTTATTTAACTATGTAATTAAAGATACATATATCTTGTAGTAGTAGTTAGTATGTTACGATTAAGTGTGGGAGAGCAAGTGAAACAATTTTCGTTGTGTGAGTGGGCCAATTACCTCCCTTCCCAATCTTGTCAATTCTCGATTTCCCAACTACCCTTTAAATTCCTAAATTCCAAAAGGCCGACAACGCACTTGTAACGGCTCCATGTGTTCATGGCCAGCGGCGATTGCTTACAATCAGGTGATGCTCGTTTACCGGCCTATTCCATAAAAATAACCACAGCTAAGACGGTCAAAAAATTGTTGATAAAATATGAAATCATCAAAAAATACGTCATAGATAATCACAAAGATTATCATTATTGCATGCTTATCAAAATCAAAATTAGCAATTAATCAGAGTTGCATGCTTAAAATAAACAATTAAAGGATTTTTTCATGAAGGAAATATTTATGAACATTCCTCGACAAGGCAGTGTGTAAAAACATTTGCATTGATTTGATAAATGTTGCGACTTGTGTGATTTATGAGTGTGCCTACCTTATTATTGTATTATTTTTCATGGCCGTTTCATACACGATAATGTGTGAGTAGAATAGTTTATAAGTGCAGTAAAATGTGTGGGTAGAATAGAGTTTTATGGGATAGGCAAACCAGCAGACGATTTACCTGATGGTAAGCAATCGGACACCCCCATGGATATCCGCAATACCTGAGGACATTACAAGCGCGTGCGTCGTGGGTGTTTGTAGAAAGTGTGTGGAAAACGTTAAAAATTGGCTAAAAATTGTTTTTTTGCCACGTTACGCGTTTTATCCCCGAATGGGTTGACAAAAGTGCACATTACGGCATGTAAGGCTAAAAATCAATCATCAAATTATACATCTCTTACTATCTACGCAACTGTAATTCATCAACAACACAAAATAAAATCGTTTTAGTTCTGAATCAAACAACTCACCGGAAAAACTTCAAGCTTGAATAATTTTGAAATAACAGGTGATGTTGGTACAGTGGCCAATCCACAGCGGGAGTACTAGAGACAAACTATGTGGGTCACCCGTGGAATGCTACCCGGCCGGCCGCTCCCACCTGCGAGCGCGGTGCGTACGAGATGAGCGCTGGCAACACTGTCGTATTCTAATTTCAAAATATTATTCAATAATATCATCGATAATATCGCGGGGTAAATTGAAAATTGCTTTTTTTTTCTTTATTAATTTCCATATTTTATCTAGGACCTAGTTAGTTAAATACCAAAACAAAATGAATCAAGTTGTAACTTTGTTGTTTATCATAATGCCGTACCGTAGATACCTAATAAAAAGGCACACTTTTTTTTTGTATTCTTGCCTACCTATTTTAAACTGTTTGTTACAAAAAAAATATACTCAAGTACCTTCTCATTAATAAGTAGGTAGTACAATTGTAATCAAAAGATTTCTTTCGTGAAACATACTAAATTAATGAAAATGCTACAGGAATGTTGCTTATGAATATGAATCACAACTGAGTAAGTCGAAAAACATTATTAATAAAAGATTTCTTCTTCCAATCCAATTTAAAAGACTGACTGCAACACCAACTCTCAGTTTTTCTTTAAAGAACATATAATCCCACAAAAACATTTCATGTTAAATGTTGCCAAGACGAGACCATATAGCTCGCACTGTCAAAAAGTAATCAGATCCCGTGTAGAGCCAAGTTTCTAACCCTACATGCCCAGACCTAAATCGATAAGCCCTAATTTCACACTCAAGTTACGGGGAAATTCTACAGCCATAGCTCGTACTGCGTAGTTCGTAGCGCGTAGCAGAGTTTTTACGCTATAATCTCATAGGCGTGCAAACCTTGGACGTAACTCCAAGGCCGCAAGGAAAGAGTTTAGAAGATTGAATAGATTTTTAAGCTCAAGCCCATATGACGAATAGTAAAAAGTCCGTGCGGCCGACTCGCCAGTTACGTCCAAGGTTTGCACGCCTATGAGATTATAGCGTAAAAACTCTGCTACGCGCTACGAACTACGCAGTACGAGCTATGGCTGTAGAATTTCCCCGTAACTTGAGTGTGAAATTAAGGCTTATCGATTTAGGTCTGGGCATGTAGGGTTAGAAACTTGGCTCTACACGGGATCTGATTACTTTTTGACAGTGCGAGCTATATGGTCTCGTCTTGGCAACATTTAACATGAAATGTTTTTGTGGGATTTCATTTCTTTTTGTAGGTTGCTTATGATAGAAAGATAAAATGAGCGACAAATACAAGTATTTTTTTGTCGCTCATTTTTTCTTTCTTTGTGTATAATTTTCAGATCTCAAGCAGGAAATAGGGAATTAAGTTTCCCTATTTCAGATTTTTACCCCTCCGCGGCCGCATTCAGACCTCTAGCGTCAAAAGTTGCGGAAGTCTCGAACAAACTTTCACCCCTAGTTTAAGGGGTTGGGGGGTAAAAGTTCCAAGTTTTAGGATTTTTTTGTTGTTTGGGTACTAATACTAGCTTACATACCAAATTTCAGTTTTCTAGGACTTCAGGAAGTACCTTATGAATTTTGTTGATCATCAGTGAGTGAGTGAGTGACGAAATCGGGGTATTTTAGATATCAATAAAATCTAAAGTATAAGAGCTATGCAATTGAAACTTTAGAGGTTTATTAAGTCTACCACTGACATTATATCCTGAAAATTTTGTTTATCTGGTATAACCCAAACTCAAGTTATGAAGGTTCAAAAATACGACGAAGCGCTTCGAGAAAAGGTAGGTAGTGCCCTTGCGCTTGCGCTTCGCTTGGCTCGTCTTGGCGGGGGCACTACCGTGCCCCCAGATAAAACTACAAAATAACTAAAACAATCCTACAATCTGACTTTATAACTAGTCAAAGATATAATACCTACCTAGTTTCTACTTTAAATATTCACGCAAACTTTATCTGATAAAGTGATAACAGTTACTGTAAACAAAACGTACGACAAATTCCCGCCAACCGCCATGTTTGCATACCAACTTTGTCTTAAAAATATTTGCTATCTAATCTATGGTATGACGAAATTGAAGTCACGTATTTACTGGATCGTGCTAAGGAGGTCGGTTTAGTTTTATAGGTTATTAGAATGTACAAGATTTCAATTATCACGTAGGTTAAAAGTGTCAATTTTAAATGTTATATCTTTTATTGTTCTAAAGGGGTCACTTTTTACTAGTTTTTCTGTAAAAAAACACCAAGTATTTCTCTCTAAAATATTATTGATTAACTGGGCTATTAAAATCCACATTACATTAATATAATATACATCTCCGAATAATTGACATGTATAGCTATGTTGGTTTTCTATTAAATAAATAAAATATGATTTTTACTACCATTAATTATGAAAAGGTTTCGGTAAAGTTTAACATTAACATTGATAGTGCACTATTTAATACGGAATATTTTGTACATACATACAGACAAACATTGAAATTTTTATTCGGTAAACATTAAATATTTTTGTTGTTTTTTTATTTTTTTCTACTCCTTCGAGGATAAAAGACGTGACGTTGCAACCTTACATACAACAGATACAAAATGATGCTCAAACTCTAATAACCTAAATAACATAAAACTTACATAACAATACAAAGTCTTACCAAACGTGATACGAATACAAAACAAAAAGATTTCAAATTCACATATTCACTACGGAATTCTAATGTTACGATGTAAAGAAGTCGGTTAAAAAGGAGTTCACACACTGCAGTTGGTGAAAATCACCTTTAATATCTAAGAGAGAAGGTTTATATTAGGTTACAGTCGTTCTTGTAAGGTTGTTTGTACCAAAAAGCCTTTGGGACATCGCTAAAATCTGTCACCTTGACCCGAAGACTAGCTTTACTTCTTGTAGAGTTGTAGGACAAGAAAAAAAAAACTGTTTGTAGAACATTCTAAGAAATGTTTTGCGATAGTAATACCTACTTAATTATGCTTTTCCACAAGAGTAGTTATGCTACAAAGATGTAATAGCTAAGCTGTGAAACTCTGTGACCTTTTTCACCGATAGTAAGCTGTGTTGTTGCGAATAAGATGTGCCATGAAGATGCGCTCTCACAAAGTAACTGTGCGAGGAAGAAACGCAGCTCGAATATGCGATGTATCGATAGGGAAGCCATCCATAGCTAGCATCTTTCCATATAAATAACCATAGCTTAGATGAGTTCGTTTCCACCAGTGCTATATTCTTTCCACCATGTTTACAGCAGTAACGTAGTATAGCACATCTCCTGTTGAAAAGCACGCTAATGCATTACGTTTTCTTCATGTAGATTACTAAGTAATGGAATGTTAAGGTATCGAATTTACTGATCTGGAGCTGCAGACTGCCTAGCGGGTTACCGGCTACGGCTCGAAAAGCAGGAATAGGAACGGGGTGGCTTTTAGTTAGTAAGAGTCTGACACTCTCTCACGTCACCCAAGGTAGAAGTCATTAGATGGTTTTCCCCTCCATCATCACCACACTGCTTGATAATATTGGCGTAATTTTATGAAATCGTTACGTCTTAGTTATCTTTTATCGTTTACTATCACGCAACGATGCAGGAACTCAGCAGATTACAACGATCAGATCTAAGAACGACTTTATCTGATAGATGTTAAGAGTGGTTTTTCTGTAACATCTATATTAGCTGAGGTATGGTGTGTGTGTGTGTGTATTAGAGATAGATTTTTAGCTGAAATCTGGATTGTAATTGTTGCAATCAAATTGATTGGTAACTTTCTCTTTCGATCTAACATGCAATGTATTGCGAATTTGCTACAGAACAATTTCTGTTTCTGGCTATAATATGTTTAAAGAACAACCGCCGTACTCAGACTCATTTAACACATTGAACGCCGTGGTGGTCACCGGTGACCGACGTTAGCGGAGGATTTGCCTTCAACAGTTTTCTATTGGCAGTCAAAGACTTAAGCCAGTTCTTATTTGATTTTGGAACAAAATTGTTACTAAGGACTAGCTTAAGTAATCATTAAATATCTCCGAGTATGGCAGTAAGACCGACTGAATAATGCTGTTTCTTTTATGTAGTTACATCCATTAGATTTTCTTTAATTAACTTTGGCTCCTACACTACTCTATTTGGACAGCCGCCTCGAATGGGCAGGCTCGACCGACATGATAACACGGCCTCATAGAAAACCGACGTAATACTAATCTTGCGTAGTATTTCGCCGTGGGAGTGAGGTTGTTGGAGGCCTAATTGCCCCGTAAACGACAAAAATGCACTTGTAACTCCTCTAGTGTAAGGGGTGTCCAAAGACGGCGCCGATTGCATTTTTTATGATGACGGGTTAAACCTTCAAGTAGCGCCTAGGTTTTTGGGGATAAAAGACTAGGGGGTGTGGGATTTTTATCTCACTAAAACCACCTCGGTGGATACCGTCTACACCTGTAAAAACCTCTTAGTAACTAGACCAGCTCTGGAACCTCCACGGTGCAACGCCTTTCGCCACATCCCTAGGGGCCGCCGATTGCCTAGATCAGTCTGATTATTTGCCCCTCAAAGCAATAAAAAAAAATTAAGACTTCCTGATACAAATTGATGCGATTTAGTTTAATGACTATCCAATAATACTCGTACCTAATGTTTCACGACCTTGCGCTTACAAAAACATTAGCGGCCATTTTTTATGCAATTCACAAGTTCCAATGTTTTTGTACGAAAATATTCGTGTTATTTTCCACATACCTTGGTTGTTAGGTAATAGGTCGTAGTGGCTTGCAGGTATCAGACGCCTCTTCCTCATATCTAGATAGGTTCGGAACCTACCAACGGCACGTACTAATGTGACTTTTCTAAGTTATTAAAACTATGCAGGTTCGTTTAAAGATTATTTAGATTTAGTCACTTGTGGAGTATACATTGGTGACCAATAGGGCCCATAGTTGGTACATATCTATACATATAATAAAATCGTAGAAAAGTGCTGTCTGTACATTGAAAATAAAAATAAAAAAAATAGCAGGGGTTATTGTTATGTCGATGTCGAACCCAAAAATGTAATTAACTTTTTTTTTGTCTGTTTGTCTGTTTGTCTGTTTGTCTGTTTGTCTGTTCGTCTGTGCGCGCTAATCTCAGAAACGGCTGATCCGAGTTGGATGCGGTTTTCACGAATATATTGTGGGATGCTTAGTGTTTGTTTCATGTCAATCGGTTCATAAATAAAAAAGTTATGTCAAATTAAAGAATCACGTCGAACATTCTATGCTTATACCATTAATCTCCGCAACTATTTGACGGATTTGGTTGAAATTTGGTACAGATATAGTTTAGAACCTTAGAAAGGACATAGATATATTTTTATTTCAAAAATCAAAAAATAAAAATAAGTAATAAATTATTTATAAATAATTCTATGTCGATCGTTACACGACTTCGGTTCATGTTATTGTTTTAATTTATCGAAAAAAAGTAAATAAATAGTAAAAAGGTATGAAAAAAATAATATCAATATAATAAAACATTTAGTACAAAGAAAATGCTCTAACGGAGTATAGATAATTCTATGTCGATCGTTACACGACTTCGGTTCATGTTATTGTTTTAATTCATCGAAAAAAAGTAAATAAATAGTAAAAAGGTATGAAAAAAATAATATCAATATAATTAAACTTTTAGTACAAAGAAAATGCCCGAACGGAGTATAAATAAATAATCCAAGTTGTCTTTATCCTCGATAGATGGCGTTGGGATCGAAATAGATCGCGCTATGGTTTCGTTACATTCATTTGGTTGGGTATCGGCCGAGCGCTTCGGTACTATCGTAGAAAAAGTGTATTATCAGTCGTATGATTATTTGTCTGTAGTGGTCCTGCTGTTTCGTATACCTATTCTAAATAAATTGGTTTCGTTGTATTTGTCAATTAATAAGTTTATTTGTTGGGTTTTCCTGGTTTTTTGGTTAAACTATTTAACGTAGGTTTAGTTTGATATCGATTATTAGTAGTTACTGTAGTTAGTTTTTTTAATAAAATTGTAAGTCTAATTTTTTTTTAATTAGATTAGATTTAAGTCGTTTCTTTTAAATTATTTAGTTTAAGCTTGGTTATTATAGCATAGAGGATAGGTTGTAATATAATTTCTTTTTTAATTGTTATAAATTCGTAATTCGTAGCTTTCTTTAGTTTTAAGTTAGTTTAAGTCCGTTTTTAAACTATTTTTTCAATGCCCTAAGTGAGTATATATCTATTAAATTCAAACGCAGAGCTCATTATGTTGATTTTTGAAGAGTTCCCTGGAATATCTTCCACATCTCATTTTTGAAGAGATCCCGCGAGATCGGGAACTATGTGGTTAAAACCAAAAATTTGCCGGAAGTCACTATTCCACGCGAACGAAGTCGCGGGCAATATTAGAATAAATGTAGAAGGGTCAATTCTGTATATTGAAAATAATGAAAGAATAACTAGCAGGGAGTGTCACTGGATCGATACCAAACCCAAATATGTGATTAAATTTCTTTTTGTCTGTCTGTATGTATGTTCAGACATCACGTGAGAACTAACGGTTCGATTTCGATGAAACTTGGTATAATTATACCTTATGATCTTGGGCGAAAGGTGAAAAATACGTAGAAAAGAATCTTTATTTTTCAGTTTTATTCTACAGAACGCGAGCTCAACAGCAGTAGCTCAATAGAGGGATCTCCCTAATTATTATGGGCCTCGCCGTATTTGGGTCCAATAGATATTTATAAGATGTCATTGTCAGAGTTACTCAAAATGGAGAAATAAAACTTCCACGCGAAGACCGACATCCGCGCGAACGGAGTCGCGGGCGGAAGCTATCTATACATATAATAAAATCGTAGAAAAGTGCTGTCTGTACATTGAAAATAAAAATAAAAAAAATTGCAGGGGTTATTGTTATGTCGATGTCGAACCCAAAAATGTAATTAACTTTTTTTTTGTCTGTTTGTCTGTTTGTCTGTTTGTCTGTTCGTCTGTGCGCGCTAATCTCAGAAACGGCTGATCCGAGTTGGATGCGGTTTTCACGAATATATTGTGGGATGCTTAAATTTACATTTAGTGTTTGTTTCATGTCAATCGGTTCATAAATAAAAAAGTTATGTCAAATTAAAGAATCACGTCGAACATTCTATGCTTATACCATTAATCTCCGCAACTATTTGACGGATTTGGTTGAAATTTGGTACAGATATAGTTTAGAACCTTAGAAAGGACATAGATATATTTTTATTTCAAAAATCAAAAAATAAAAATAAGAAATAAATTATTTATAAATAATTCTATGTCGATCGTTACACGACTTCGGTTCATGTTATTGTTTTAATTTATCGAAAAAAAGTAAATAAATAGTAAAAAGGTATGAAAAAAATAATATCAATATAATAAAACATTTAGTACAAAGAAAATGCTCTAACGGAGTATAGATAATTCTATGTCGATCGTTACACGACTTCGGTTCATGTTATTGTTTTAATTCATCGAAAAAAAGTAAATAAATAGTAAAAAGATATGAAAAAATAATATCAATATAATTAAACTTTTAGTACAAAGAAAATGCCCAAACGGAGTATAAATAAATAATCCAAGTTGTCTTTATCCTCGATAGATCGCGCTATGGTTTCGTTACATTCATTTGGTTGGGTATCGGCCGAGAGCGCTTCGGTACTATCGTAGAAAAAGTGTATTATCAGTCGTATGATTATTTGTCTGTAGTGGTCCTGCTGTTTCGTATATTCTAAATTGGTTTCGTTGTATTTGTCAATTAATAAGTTTATTTGTTGGGTTTTCCTGGTGTTTTGGTTAAACTATTTAACGTAGGTTTAGTTTGATATCGATTATTAGTAGTTACTGTAGTTAGTTTTTTTAATAAAATTGTAAGTCTAATTTATAAATTAATTAGATTAGATTTAAGTCGTTTCTTTTAAATTATTTAGTTTAAGCTTGGTTATTATAGCATAGAGGATAGGTTGTAATATAGTTTCTTTTTTAATTGTTATAAATTCGTAATTCGTAGCTTTCTTTAGTTTTAAGTTAGTTTAAGTCCGTTTTTAAACTATTTTTTCAATGCCCTAAGTGAGTATACATCTATTAAATTCAAACGCAGAGCTCATTATGTTGATTTTTGAAGAGTTCCCTGGAATATCTTCCACATCTCATTTTTGAAGAGATCCCGCGAGATCGGGAACTATGTGGTTAAAACCAAAAATTTGCCGGAAGTCACTATTCCACGCGAACGAAGTCGCGGGCAAAAGCTAGTTACTGAATAAAATTGTAGACCACACCGTACACTGTTAAAGTAATTTGATTTGAAAGAAATCTGGACAAAACAATTGCTAATTGTAAGTTTGAAATCGCCAACCTGTATTTATCACTTATTCCAGACCACAATATACCCCTTTTCCAAATTTCATCCCGATTCCTTTTTGACGTTATTGAGTAACAAACATACACACAAACTTTCGCATTTATAATATTAGTAAGATAACTGCTGAGAGGGAGATCTTTGCTCAAATATCGTTGGAAAGGGATGCACGTATCTGTTGAATGCATTTGCATCCCTTTCTAACTGTTACGCAAGTACCCACTATTAGCTAATTTTATTTTCATGTTGTAATTACAATAAAATTTAATAGAAAACTAAGAACATATTTCTAGTCATACTGCACGCATGAAATAATGTGTGATTTGGCATAGATGATAGTAAAAAGCAAGTTTAATTAATTTACCAATCACCTCAATGCAGTTTCTACCTCAATGCTATTAGCACTAGGTCTCAAATTTGCTTACCACTAATTTGACTGTAATTGTGAGCAATTATTTCACAGTTATTTATAAGCATTTTAGTTATAACAGTACAAAAATTTCACGTTTCTTCAAGCCAACATTAACTATTAAGAATTTGTCAAGGACTGCTTCGTTGGCCGAGTGGTCGCAAGTGCTACTGCTGGGCAATGGGTCTCGGGTTCGATACCCGGGTCGAGCGAAGTATTGCTGACTTTTTTCGGTTTTTGAAAATTTCTCAGTGCCCATGACAATAGGCCACCTATTACATGGGACTTACAACATAAATTGTGAAAAGTGGATGTACATTTTTACCCGACTGCGCCAGAAGGAGGGTTATGTTTTTCGAGTGTATGTATGTATGTATGTATGTATGTATGTATGTATGTATGTATGTATAATTGTTTGGCACGCTCTGCTGCCTAAACGGCTTGATGGATTTTGACTTGAGAGGTGTCGTTAGATTCGTATTTACTGTGAGAGTGACACTGGATATATCAAAATAATAAAAAAACAATATGGCGGATTTTTGGCTCCAAATTCGAATATTTCTCACTCTCTAGCCTAAACGGCTTGACGGATTTTGACTTGAGAGGTGTCGTTAGATTCGTATTTACTGTGAAAGTGACACTGGATATATAAAAATAATAAAAAAATAAAATGGCAGATTTTTGGCGCCAAATTCGAACATTGCTCACTCTCTAGCCTGAACGACTCGATGGATTTCCGCTTTATAGGGGTCGTTTGAGTCACTAGATATATCAAAATGAAAAAATAATAAAACTAAAAATAAATAAATAAAAAAAGTAATTTAAAAAACTAAAAAACCCGACTGCATTTCTTTATAATATTAAAATGAAAAAACCCTAAAACAAGAAAGTAATCGTAAAATTTAAGCAGTCGGGACCCATTCTAGAAAGCAAGCCGTATGTGCCCTCACAAAGTCTTTATATTTAGAATGGGTCCCGACTGCTTAAATTTTACGATTACTTTCTTGTTTTAGGGTTTTTTCATTTTAATATTATAAAGAAAAGCAGTCGGGTTTTTTAGTTTTTTAAATTACTTTTTTTATAGTTATAACAGTACAAAAATTTCACGTTTCTTCAAGCCAACATTAACTATTAAGAATTTGTCAAGGACTGCTTCGTTGGCCGAGTGGTCGCAAGTGCTACTGCTGGGCAATGGGTCTCGGGTTCGATACCCGGGTCGAGCGAAGTATTGCTGACTTTTTTCGGTTTTTGAAAATTTCTCACCACCTATTACATGGGACTTACAACATAAATTGTGAAAAGTGGGTGTACATTGTACAGTGGCATTACGTGCCGTAATGTGCACCTCTGCCTACTCCATAGAGGGATAAAGGGCGTGACGATATATAAAAGAAAAGTAGTCAAGGTCCAAGATTCTTCTATTTCATAGTTGTCGTTTCAGACGAGTCACAAGAGCGTTACTGGCCTTTTAAGAAGCAGTATCTATTCTTGAAGATCCGAAGGTCGTATCGTCAGAACTACCGCTTGACCAATAGCTGTCTAAAGAAAAACAAACAATAAGACAATGTTTTAATAAAACAGATAATAAATAGCACAATTTTCCTCTGTCCTTGCCTCACCTTGCCTCTCTTATAATATAAATGCAATGCAAATAGTCACTACAAACATCACAGAATGCAAATTACTTATCACTACCACAATGGTATGCCAGTGGACATGATTTGACATTTAAATGTACACTCTATTAAATAAACTATGGATTTGTTTTCCAACGAAATGTTGTATTTATTACTCATACAAAACTATAAATAACAAAAAGATTGCTAGATGCCATACGAGTATATACATTTTTTATGTAATAAGCCGGTAAACGAGCCTACAAATCATCTGATGGTAAGCAATCGCCGCCGCCCATGCACACCCGAAACACCAGAGGCGTTACAAGTGCCTTACAGGCTTTTTGACGGTCGAAAAGTCCAAAAGTAAATGGATTTTAAAGTTTCACGACCTAGCAATGAAACTTATTTTAAACATCATCATGTAAATATCAAATAACATGTTTTTGTTTAATAAAAAATAATCCTATGACATAAAACAAGATATAAAATCAAAATACAAACTGAAACCGCAGTCGTATTTGAATAAAAACATGAGAATAATGTGAAGCCAAACAAAACGTTTTATGCAAAGCGTTCGACACGGTCGATCACAACTTTATTGTACTAGAGAGCTGTAGATGTGTTCTATAACAAGTGCTTTATGAAATTACTGCACTATTATGCAGTTCTATTCACATCTGGGTATAAATGGTAAAGTATGTCAATGTTCGATCTCATCACATGACATGAAACAGCTCCAGAGTAGCTGTCTGTTAGATTAAAGTCACAAATTACTGAACAAATGTTTTCATTATTTTATTTATCCAAGAGGTTTTATATTAGTGATCGAAGCTAAGAGGCAAAGGAATCATAGGAGACAAAGACAGGCTGAAATGTCGTTTAAACAATTATTGTTTATTATTTGGGAGATTTCTTACAAATCATTTTTGTCTGTAATATATTTATCTGATAAAATCGATCAAAATGATGACACTGTGTTATTGTCTTGGAAGATGAATGGGATGCAGTAAATGAAATGAATGGCACAATTCAAAATTACTATCAATTTAATGACAACACTAATGAACTAAGCCTTTTCAAATACAAACCACAAAAGAATAGGCACTATTCAATTACGCGTGTAATTCATGACTTAAAACAAGCCTTTTCTAAACAAAAATTGAGTAATAACTTGATATTTTTACACTTTAAGGAAAAAATATTAAAACATGTATGCTAAATGGCATTTTGTTACAATGACATCAAGGCTTTCGTTATTGGAAGAATTCCAGCGAGTATGCGTTGCGAATGCATCGTGGCGTTCCACAAGGTCATTTACTGGGACCATCACTTTTTAGTATAGTGCATACTTTGAGATCAAGATTATAATGCATCACACTGATCCTTTTGCGTCGCATTCTTTACCTGTTTTGTTAGAATGATGAACGCGTGTTATTCTCCGAAGGAGAGACCATGAATGGTTTATATTTCACATCCCATTCATGATATTATTTGCAGATCTTTTTATAAACATAATAGCGACCCAACCCTGTTTCTTATGGGTGCAATGGTTATACATATATAAACCTTCCTCTTGAATCACTCTCTATTAAAAAAACCGCATCAAAATCCGTTGCGTAGTTTTAAAGATTTAAGCATACAAAGGGACATAGGGACAGAAAAAGCGACTTTGTTTTATACTATTTATTGATATAATCTATTATTTTATACGAACCAATCATCACTAGTTCAATAACGGAAACACAGTACCTTACCTATCAAGTAAGATATCACCTAAATGAACATAAAAGTTATCAATCAATCTCTATAATACATTTCCCATAACACAACAATCCTAATACCTACCACGACCCTTTGACATTAACTGTAGTTTAACTACACAAACTTAATAACGTTTAAAACTGACATAAACACAGAAAACAACATCAAAACCTGTCAGAGAGTAAATTCCAAACGCAAGGGTCATAACCTTAAAGTACAAGTTTCGATGTATTATCTGTGATCATTCATGTGTTGATGGTATAAAAAGAGTTAAATAAACACTGGTATCTACTACAGAGAAAACCACTAAGCGAATTTCAACTTTCTTCCTTGGTAACAGAATTGAGATTGGCGTGGTTGATGATGGTATAAACATAGGTATAGATGAAGGTATGGCTGCTATAAAGGCCTGTGACAGTGTTAGTATTAAAATGACATCACCTGGCTTGTCCGAGACACGGAGGCTTCTTATGACCACAGTGAACGTGACTATAAAGTGTATGGTCCAATCTACCGACAGATGATAAGAAAACCAACGCATTAACGTGATTTTTTTAATGATTCCTAATATTTTATTTTCTTCATTCATTCATATCGTCACGCCTTTTATCCTTGAAGAGGTAGGCAGAGGTGCACATTATGCCACGTAATGCCACTTTTACAATGTACTGGGTGTACAATAATTTATGTTGTGAGTCCCATGTAATATGATTGTGAGCCTATAGCCATATATCGGGCACCACATTTCTAGACTCCGTGCTACTACTGAGAAATGTATGTATCTCTTATTTTCTGTCTAATAAAATGTTATTAATTTCTTTTACTTCTATTACAATATTTTTAATGTATTTGACAGTAAAGCCTTCCTATGTTTGTCTTTATTAAGTTCGCGTTCCGTCTTGCCTCATTTCCAGCGTCGCTTGCCATTCAATACTGGTTTTTAAGCAATCAGGTTATTAAAACTAGTTTCAAATGACGCATGAGTCTTGAATAAGGTTCTGTTATGTCTTATGAGCCATCTGCTAATAACTGTTGGGAGATTTGCCTACAAGAGATAATTTTGTTTGGGGCTAAATTTTTTCTTTAAAGATAAGAATCTACAAGCCCGCATCGTACGCACCGCACGCAATGGATGTATAGAAACTCATACAACTGCGTCCACTGATCCGCATCGTACGGACCGCATCATCAGCAATGCCTACATGCGATGCGTACGATGCGGGTCTGTGGACGCTTACCATAATATAGAAATCTTTCTCTCACTAGTCCTTTTCGAACTTGTTAGAAGTAAACCTTCTGTAGTTATTATATTATTCACATGTACATTGGCATCCGATTCGATTACACATGCATGATGCGTGTCACATTGAATATTGTATTTGTGTGAGTGTGAATGGGTACTCACTACTCAAGTATTTACTTTCATATGTAGTTGTATCCTCTGCTGTAGTGGTGACTAGACTATACTTTCTTCATTTATTGTTACTATTCCTTTGTAGTTATTGTTCGTTTGATTTCTGTGATCTTTAATTCCATATGTCGTGGTGGCCCGGAGGTTTAAGACGTCCGCTTCTCATGCATGAGAGTGCGGGTTTGAAAACTGCCAACGACAAGTAGTAATCTAACATTTTCCAAGTAACATATTGTACTTTCTAAGATTATTTAGACACCACTGACTAACGGTGAAGGAAAACATCGTGAGAAAACCTGGACTTATAATTTCTAATTATAAGTTTGAAATCGCCAACCCGCATTGAGCAAGCGTGGTTATTAATGCTCAAACCTTCTCCGTGTGAGAAGAAGCCTTTGGTCAGCGGTGGCCACTAGTAGTTGGACTCTCGATGTGATAAATATTAGTATAGTATCTAGATTCATTATTTTTACATTCTTTAATCAAGGTCCTCAAAATTTAATCACGCAACGATCCTAATAAATCCTCAAAGATCAACGATTTCAACATAGAATACTTGATAAACGTTTGATCAAACATAACATCAACTAAATACCACTAAATAGCACCCAATAACTTATTACTAAACTCCTAGTCATTTCAATGATGTTTCAATTAAAAGTATAACCGCCGTACTCAGAGTCATTTAACACGTTAATTCACTGACACCGATGACTGATTCTCAGCGGAGGATTAGTCTTCAAAAATTTTTTTCGGCGGTTAATACTTTAGGGTGATTTTCTACCAGTGATGTGCTATATAGCTATGCTATGAAGATTTGAAGCTATGTGACTGTTTCCACTGATAAAGCTTTGTAGTTGTGTGAGTAAAACGTGTAGCATAAGTATGCGATGTATCGGCATATTAAGCACCATAGCACACGTTCATAGCACGCATCCCTAGCATGCATCTTTCCATACAAAAAACATAGCTTATCTCTGAGTCCGTTTCCACCAGTGTATGCTATGTGTACCAATGAACATGATTGGTGGAAACCAAACGCATCCATCAATTACACGTCTCTGAGTGCGGCAGTAAATCTGTTTACCCACAAATTAACGTGTTCTCAAGATGATTATCGTTATTACAACGTGAACCTTGACTATCCTAGTTTGCAAGTCAAATGAACTTTCAACTGTTGCTGTTGATTGGTTTTATGAATTATCTTTTTTATACATCTAATATGACTGGTTAGACGTGTATGTATGTATGTACTGTGTATGTACGTGTTTGATTTAACCATGTGGTAACTGTAGGTAGAATAGATTTGGCGTCACCTCCCGTACTCATATATTATTGTATTAAAATTGTAGACCCACACTGTACACTATGGATGTATTAAAGTAATTTGATTTGATTTACTTTTCCTGCGAGTGTCAGTGAAATCAGTTCAAACCAGTAGTAGTTCTGGAGAATAGTGTAGGCATTCAACTAAAGAGACTCTCAGTTTTCCAATAATACTCACCTTTTAAGCTTCCCTAGCTTCCACAAATAATTCAAGACCGCTAGATCGATCCGATCGAACAGCAAATGTTTTTTATATAACTAATAACTATATGCCATAGTTATAATTATAGTTAAACTTAAATATTAACAATTTAACATGAAATTAACGTGTACATTCTGTTGTTACAGGTAATTCGAGCTTCCTATTCGGATGTGGGATGGTTTCACCGCTCAAACCGTCGTTAAGGAAACAACTGTCGTGTGTCTGTTATTAAACACATTTGGTCAGTTAGCAATCGTAATTGGTTTACCAAAATACTTAATAGGAAATCTATTTTAATTGTAAATAAGAAACGCATTTGGTATTTGTTAGGTTGTTTGGCTAAAACTTATACAGGATTCGGAAAGAAATCACTGTTCAATAACTGAAAATTAATATATAATCATTAATCCGTGGTGTTGCCGGAACGCAGATCTACGCAAGACGCAATAGAGATGATAGTATAGGGTTGATGACGGGGTATGGGATATGGTAATTTGTCCATCAGTTAGGTAATGAAAAAATATGAGACGTATTTTATATTTTATCATATTAGATAGGTAACAAAGTTATAGATAATACTAATCAAAGTTTACGAGTGGGAGCAATACGTCATTTATACGCATAAAAGAAATGACGCCTCGAAATATTGCAAATCAATATACCTTCGAAAGTATTTTTTCCGTTAGAAAATAAAAATTAACTACGTGTTAATTGTTTTAAAATAATCTACAAGACGGACAATAAAATAAAAATTAGTCATCTACACTATTGTGTCTCATATACCTACCGGCAGACCACAATAAACAATTTCTCCCACACCTATGTACCTATTTGAAATTAAATCAAATGGCTCTCATTACTTATTCATTTAACTATTAACTATTTTAATTGCATGTCCGTTTGCGTTACCGTTGTAATAGCGGGCAGTTTTTGAAAGTTTCCAGTATTCAGAGGATGCAAGTGCAGTTTTAACGGAGAGAAAACTTGTTGAGCCATCGGCCTCCATCTTGCGAAGTCGTATGTTAAAACATACTTGCCCACTACTTACTTATATGTATTATCATACTAACTACTCCCGCGTGGTTTCACCCGGCTCCTATTGATAGTTTTAGGCTGGCTGCAGATGTTCGGCCTTCGAATGAGGTTTCCAGATCATAATTAAGATTCGGGAATCTGAATGTACGCTGAAAACGTTCAGTTTCCAAATCAGGCGAACATAATTTTCATTTTTCCAAACGGAAAAAATAAGTACGTACTTGAATATGTTGTATGAAAGAATAGCATTCAGGTTTCGGAATCTGCATTCCAGATTCGGAAACCGAACATGTGCTGCCGGCCTTATAGGCCTATAGCCTTCCTTATTAAATGCACTATTCAGCATAAAACTATTTTTTCGAATCTCACCAGTAAGTTCTGAGTTTAGCGCGTTCAAAGTAGCAATCAAACTCTTCAGCTTTAAATCCTACACAAAGAATTAATATTATAATTAATGTATATTTGTTATACCTACCTACTTACCTATAATGCATAATGTGTTTGCCAGACAATTTGGCGTCGTAAATGTTGATGTCTTAAATTATAGGTTAGGTTTTTAATATGACGTTCCAGAATTTAACTCTCTCTCACTAATGATGGGTGAAATGGAACTTCATGGTGATTTTGAGTTTGTAGAAGTGGAGACCGCGTACTGGCAACCGCAGCGTTAGACGTCCATCCACAAGGTGGACAGACAACCTGATGAAGGTCGCAGGGAGCCGCTGGATGCAGGTCGCTTCCAACCGACCTATCTGGAAGTCATTGGGAGAGGCCTATGTTCAGCAGTGGACGTCTTATGACTGATAATGATGATGATGACGATGAGACATTTCCGTCTTCTTCTTCCTTAAGTGAAAATACTCCATAAAGATTTCTATTTTCTACTTCGAAGAAAAAAAACATTATCACGGTGACGACAAAAAAATACGATTTATAAAATGTAATATCATCTTGTAAAGATTAAATCTTTTTGAACTAACTACCTTTTTGTAACATTAAACGAATTACGTTAGTAATCTGAGCTAAGCTGCTTAGTTTTTGTGTAAATCGTATTAAAATAAACACGGTAATTAATACGGGTTTAGTATAATGAGGTTAAGCGTTAAATAGTACACACAGTTGACTTAAATATGGGAGGCACAGACTTACGCCCGAATACTGAATTGCTACTCAATTTTAAGTTGTACTTATACATATATCGTGCTATCTCTGTCATTTTATAAAGAATTGATAGAGACAGAACTAGTCTTGAGAGCATCTTAAAATTGAGTAGCGTTTGAGTATTTGGACATTAGGGACATCGGATTTACAAGCTCTACTATGCTATGTAAAACAGCTGACAAATGGGACCCACTTAGTTTCAAATCAAATTTCCGTGGTGCTCGGCGACTCCCAGTTGTGCAATCTCTTTTTGTGCCTTTACGCTTAAGTTATTCTATCTCCTGCATTAAATTCGCCTAGAGAAGTGGAAACTATCGTTTTCTTACTCTTCTTCTCTAATAGTATCTTCTGAATTATTTCCTTGCGGGACCCAAGACAGTCATTACTGCAGATCCTGGCTTACAGGAGTTGCAGCGGTTTTGGGAGGCTGTGGAAGGGTTGTCCCATTAAAAAAACCTGCTATGCTAGTTTTACGAAAAACATGAATATAAAATCAGGAAAGAAGCGTTGTATTTATTTAACACATTGAACGCTGTGGTGGTCACCGGTGACCGACGTTAGCGGAGGATTTGCCTTCAACAGTTTTCTATTGGCAGTCAAAGACTTAATTTAACATTCAATTAAATTGTATCTACTCTAATCTAATCTAATACCTTCTCAATCCAATTCCAAAAGTACGCGCGTAAATAAAACAAAAACAATTGACTCACGTCACTTCGCGCCGTGCTCGGCTGTCAAAGCGGACGGGACATAGACAAACAACAAAACGTTTTTAATTAAAGAAGCTATTGTAACAATCAGCCTGACAATGACATATGTGGAACTCATTCGTCGCTTGCTTTGTAAGGAGTGAATTGTTTTCTTAGCTTTGCTTTTTTATTATGGGAACGTTGTAGAATTACTTTGAGTGAAGATTGACAAGATTGTGTTGAGTTTGTCTTGTAGAAAGTTTATGGTAAATCGAAATGCATTGTTTAGATGACTGTTGTCCAAGCCCCGAGCCCCTAACTAGAGTTTCATCTGTTAAAAATCTCAGTCCTAAGTCCTATCTAACTTTCATGGAGTATTTCTTAATTTTGAGAGTGGAAAATCATCCAATGTCATCTCCCGGGAGTGTCGTGTCAGACTCTTACTGACTAAAACCAGCTCGTTCCGAGTCCTGCTTTTTAAGCCAGAGCCCCGGTAACCCACTAGGTCGTCCGTAGCCTCTCATGGAGTTTGGATTTTTGCATCCATTGGGATTAAAACCACTATAAACATCTTCATATTTCTGTGCTAATACTAACGCGATGAAACGTTATCTAAAATAACTTCTTAGTCACTAAAAGTGATCAATCAATGACAAAACTTATGATCCCAAAAATAATGAAATATAACGATCAACATGACCTAATCGATATGATTTAATCCGATTCGAATATCAATATAAATCGATTTCCTGACTCGTTTATCGGGTTACCGTATTTATTGTGTTCAGTTACTTGTTAGTTAGTTCTACTTAACCCTCGGTTAACAGGCGTGAAGTTAGTGTCAAGGTCGACGGTAAACCTTGCAAAGTTATAAGACAATTACTTTTAATTGATTCTTGCTTTATCTTGATTAACTTGTCCAAATAGAATTGTATAATAGTGTTATGTAATTGGTCAAATAGGTATTATTATAGATATATTGTTTAGTTATTTCAATGGCAATAGATCATGAGAAAATAAATCAAATTGGTGCCTTTCTATGAATAATCAATCAAGGTTAGTTATTAGGTAAACCTTAATTAAAGTCTATTCAACGAATAACTTGATAATAAACATTTCATTTTGTATTTAAACCAAATGTTCTCGTTTAAAAATCACAACCCAAACCGCAACTACTATAGAAATAATTCAAGTCAGCAATCGTCACATGCCGTATCGAATTTATTACTCAACCATAGACAATTACTTAACATTCCCGCCATTACGAGTCAGCTGTCAAAGCAAGATGGCGACGGCCGTGAGGTATGGCGACCGGTCCGATTGATACAAGACTTGAATGGCTACAATACAAGTCGTGTTGCCACATTAGGCGTTGTCACACCGGAGCTGCGGCCTACCTAGCGGGTTTACCGGGGCTCCGGCTTGAAGCAGGAGTAGGAACGGGGTGGTTTTTAGTCAGTAAGAGTCTGACACTTCCTCTCGCCTTGCCCAAGGCGGGAGTCCTTGGATGTTGTTCCCCCTTAAAAAAGGCGTTGTCACAATAGAATGCCCGAATTATAATAATGAAATATGTATTATCTGTCAAATTTAACATGACGTTAGATATTATGGATATTTTAAACAGTGTTTGTGATTCATTAATTACTATAAGGAAGCAATATCTTAATCTTAAATTACTATATAGGTATGTATCGTTCGTCTCAAGTTTTATTTAATTTACTCAATGTCACATTTTCTTGATCTTTGATTCGCCTATGACTTATTTTTGAGGCTGGAAATCACCAAATGATTTTTCCAACCTTGGGCGAGGTGAGAGAGAGCCCCGTTCCTATTCCTGCTTCAAGCCGGAGCCCTGGTAACCCGTTAAGACTTAAGATGTCGTCTCTAGTTTCTCTATGACAACGCCTTAGATTACATTGAGAATTTGAGAGCAGTGGTTTATATTATAGAATAGAATGCTACGACTGTATGAAACGTTTGTCCATGAGCAAAATGTTTGTTACGGTGTTAGCAACGGTCACGGATGCTTTTACTTTCATCTACAGTTTTAATTCGATCGATTTTCTAGGTAAGTACCTACTGTTTTGGTAATTAGTTCAGTCAGACGCAATTTGTACGAACATCACGATAAGGTATACTGATCTTTATAATAAGATTTAGACTTTATAACTATAAAATACAGTTGAAATTCTAATGAACAGTTTCGGGTAGCTTTATCTGCCGTTGTCTTTTGAAATTACAGTATTGTTCTAATCTAGTACCATTGTGATACCTATCTAAAATCTAGGTTTAGTCTTGATTGAACCAGTGTTAGGAATGTAGTTCCTCTATTCAACACAACCTGATCGTAAGACCTAATTATTAGGAGATAATTATTGAAACCTACGCTAGGCATTGCAGTTTGGTATGCGGTATAAAGTGAATAGGTAATTTTAATGTATAAAATTATAGTGAGGAAATGTCAGAACAAACTAAGAACTAACAAAATACTCGACAGCTTTAGTAGTTTCATACCATATTCATTTCGGTTTAATCTAGTAAATATTGAGAAAAGTTCTACTAGTTTCAAATTACAGTGGGACTCTTCTTCTTCATAACATAATTCGTACCATCCGATCACATCAACAGCCTATAATTGGTTACTGCTGACCAAAGGCCTTCAATACCTTAAATCAAGTATGAAAGATGTTATTCATTCATACTAGATTGAAGGCATCATTAATTAGTATTATCAGGTATCCGCCCGCATTAGCTGATAAATGGTTGTTTCACGGTAAAGGGGTGAAGGTTTCACCATCGATTATTAGATTCGAAAGTATAGATAGGTAATTCCTAATATTTTAAGGATCGAAAGAAATGTTAACGTGTCGAAATAAAAACATAATGATATTTCTCAATTAATCTTTAGATAGGCAATATTGAAACGTCGAAATGGAATTTTCCGTCAGTCAATTTCGTCGTGAAGCTAGCTAGCTGCCCGTTCCAAAGTGTACTATCGTTTAGAGAAGGAGCAAAAACGTCTCCATCGTTACTGCATATTGTATTGTTGTACTGACAAGTAATCCCTTACTTCCCTTCACAATCATTGTTTATCAAAGGCTCGGTTGATTACAGCCACAGTCATGTTTTGTAATCTTACGGAGCCTCTTCCACATGCCTTTATTGTTTGCTCTGATAAAACAGTAATACTTTTAGGAAATACCTTCCTTCTATTGACTTATGTTTGCTTTAAGATAATTTCGTTTGTGTTTCAAAGTGAGGCGTTGGTTTCGGTACGGGTCTAGCCTATTTTTTATGCGATAGTGGGGTAAATGTGCAGTCGGATCACCTGATGGTACGCAGTCTTCGCCACCCATCCGGAACATCGGAAGGGTAATGCCTTTCCTGCCTTTTAGTGGTTGGAGATTGGACGATTGGGGGATTTGAAGATTTTTATGTCATGGGTTTGGTGAAACACAACGCAAGCGTTGTTTCACGCCAGTTTTGTATCACTCCTATATAATTCAGTCTATAATCCCAAATGGTAATAGTTCGGTATTACCTCGAGACATATTTCCTAGTCGTATTGGTTATTGTCAATTTTATAATACAATAAATAACGGTACTATGCCACAAACTCCATGGAAACAGTTTTTTGTAGATTATCGGGTACAGACAGTCATGAACATGATTTTTTCGATAATCCCGTTAGACTGGTTTTTGCGGTGGCAGCTAATATTATTTGTCCAATATTAATAAATTTTGTACAAGTTGACCCAACCGATATTGCTCCTTCTATCAGTCCCTTACAGTCCACTGCTGGATTACAGGCTTCTTCTACATTTATAGGTATACATATATGAGGACTGACCTTGAAAACCAACGTGAAACAATACTTACGATATGTTTCGTTGTATGTGTGAGGTTACCGGAGGCCTAATTACTCCCCTCACCAATCTTCCCAATCCCCGATTCCCCAACAACCCTTAAATTCCTAACCGGCAAAGCACTTGTAACGCCTCTAGTGTTTCGGGTGTCCATGGACGGCGGTGATTGCTTACCATCAGGTGATCCGTTCGCTCGTTTACCGGCTTATACTATAAAAAAATCTATGCCATTATACCACGTTTAGCAGGTGGGTTAAATATCGCAGTTTATTATAAAACGTTCAGGGGCCTTAGTCTATATAGTCGGCTTGAGAGCTATACAACCTACATAGCTCCTTCCCTCTTGCACTGCTCAATGATCGACCATTCTGACACAATTGTAACAGCAGACTAAGGCCCCTGGTTACTCACTAAGCGGTGTTACCCAGTCTCAATCTAATGTTAGTTAGTAAGCAACCAAGCTATAATTAAAATAATACCCTCTGATCTAGTCACAATAAAATAAGTCCGTGCTTATTATCGTGCTGTAAACCGGTTTTAGGTAAGGCAGGCTGACTTATGGCTGTTTTTATGACTCAAAGACCCAAGTATGATCTAAGATTGAGTACGCAGTTTAGAAACTAATTGTGATCCAATACGTTTTGATTTTATCTGCGCAATTCTCATGAGACTGGGAAGATTTTTTTTAAGAAGAGGTTTTTTCATTATAGGATACAAAATTCAATACACACAACAATGAAGTAGCTAAATCGTTTACAGGCTTAGTTTGCCCTTAAAGTAGGAAGATTTTTTTTCTAGGTTATATTATTCTCTTTGTGTGAAGGTAAGCCTACTTGTTTATTGTCGTTATTAGTCAAAAGACGTCCACTCTTGCGTATAGGCCTCACTTTTAGTCCGTTTTTGCTTTATTGACTTATATTGGTATTTATTGGAAGTATTACCGTGTCTGAAGAAGATATTGTTTTTTTCTCTATTTTTAAAAACGTTGCACAAACACATGACACCCAGTCCCGAAACAACAATTTGTGGATCACATAAAGAGTTGCTCCGTGCCGGAATCGACCCCGCTACACGTTGCACGGCAGCCAGTTGTCCAGCCACCGCGCCAACCGTGCAGTCGAAATTGTTCAAGGTCACAAAATAGTAACACTTATTGTATATAACGAAACTGATCATTTTTTATTAACTTGGTAACCTCTTGTCGTCTCTATAACACAAGAATAGAAAATACATTGTGTTTCATATGGATCCGTGTTCCAGCACACAAAGAGTTAATCATGAACAGACCATTTGGCACCTGATAATCAATTTCCATCAACCAAACCCCATTTCTGTTCTATTACAGTTGACTGCTCGTTCTCAGACATCATAAATCGTAATATTTAGGGTGATTTTCAACCATATATGTGCTATGTAGCTATGATACGAAGGTGTAATAGCTAAACTGTGGAACTATGTGACCGTTTCCACTGATACTAAGCTATGTAGCTGTGCGAGGAAGATGCGCAGTTTTATAGTAAAGAAGCCATCCTTAGCACGCATCCATAGCACGCATTTTGCATATAAAAAACATAAATTAGTTGGGTTCATTTCCACCAGTACTATGTTGTTTGTATGATTGGTGGAAGCCTCGTCAAAGGAAGTGACATCGACAGAAACGAAGTATAGCACATCTCTAGTGAAAAAGCAACTTTATTCAATTATTCGTCACAATCAATTTAAAACGTATAACCAAAACTGTCGTAACTCGGAAATCCTAAGATCAAGAATTTACAATCGTAAGCCGTAAAACGGATAATTTAATTTCATTAGTTACATTCCATAAAACTATGGTAATAAACAGTACTGTTGTAATATTCCGTTTGCGCGGACTGTACCGTTTCGCATAACAATGTTTTCCTTAAATAAATATGGACAAGTTATTTGTTGACCTGTTCCACTCAACCAGAAACAGGTTTCGATAGACTGTCCGAGTAGGTGTCCAGTTATTTTTGACGAGAAACAGAAAGCAACGCGTGAAATTGACGCGTATTTTTTATGGAATAGGGTGCAACCGAGCTGTCTGGTCACCTGATGGTAAGCGATTAACACCGCCCATGGACACCTGCAACACCAGAGGAGCCATAGGTGCGTTGCCGAACTTTTAAAAAGGATTACGTTCTTTTCTTAAAGGTTTGAAGGTCGTATCGGTTCAGAAATACCGCCGAATATGGAAATCATCAAAAGACTTCTTCAACCATGGGTGAGAAACCACTCTCACCTCACTCAAGACGGAGAAGTCATTAGATGATCATTAGATTTCCCTTTAAAGAAAATAGGGTAATAAACTCTATGGTTTTATAATTTTGACAGGTGTTATATTTGACGTTACACAGTCTTTGTCTCTGTGGTCTTTACGAATCTACATATATTTAATTTTATCTTAAGAATAAGGGCCTATTAATGCTTATCATACCTGTTTAAGATTCCAAGTTATCTACCTACCTACTTTAAATAGCAGTAAATTACGTTTTAATTATATTCTTTGAAGTGTACAATTTATTTATGATAATGAAGTATACTTGGCTTTACACATAAAAGATTTTCATGCGAGATGTCGTTAAAAAATGGCAGTCGTTAGAAAAATTAATGTCGACAGCATTTAACAAGCTGCGCAAGGAATGATGGGAAACTGGTTATCAGCTGGTTATCATGTTTATGTTAAGCCTATTGAAGTCCCTTGTAAGTTGTAGATCTAGCAGGCTGTGTTTGGCAGAGTTAATATTTCTTAAGCTTATAGTAATAAAATACCTAGGTATTTGTGATACATAAATAGATGAACATGTTGTTTCTGAACCTAACTGCAAACACTCGCTAAACTCTGATTGCAACGTTACGCTTTTTATCCCCGAACGGGTAGGCAGATGTACACATAACGGTACGTAATGCCGCTATACAATGTACACTCACTTTTTACCATTTGTGTTACAAGTCCCATGTAATAGGGGGTGAGCCTATTGTCATATACTGGGCATAATTCCAGACTCCGTGCTACTACTGAGAAATTTTCGAAATACCGAAATAAGCCCAGTAATACTTTGCCCAATCCGGAAATCTAGCCCGAAACCCCTTGTCCAGCAGTCGCACTTGCGACCACTCGACTAACGAAGCAATTAAACCACAGAATACTGGAATAATGGCTAAAGTATCTCAGTACTGATATAATGACGTTTAAAAATAAAGATGGCGTCATTCACACGTCGTTTCCCGCCATAACAACGATGTGAACTGTCAAAATTGTCAATTGTAAACAGATTATCAATTTGTTTGCAACAATTTTACGCGAGCAATTATGTAATTAGTGTACGCTCCGTTTTATACAATTACATTACAGTATTAAATAAAACCTTATCTGGTTGTGTAACAGAGTTTATTTTCCCATGCAAACGTAGACCTATAATTTGGAAGAATTGTCAATGAATTTGAACATTTAGTTTTAATTGTAATTTGCGGTGAGCGGATGTTTTATCTTTAGTTTGATAGCTACTATTAAAACATTCTTGAAATTGTTTGAGAGATAAAACATGTAATTATTCACATATTAAACGTGACTTTTATTACATTAATTTATCAAAGTATGCTAGAAAATGCCTTTATGTTATAAGAAAATGCATTTAGGAGTTTTTGAGTTAGTTCTATAAGGTTAAAATGTGTTTGAGATATCGAGATGTTTGAGAGATTGTGAAGATACCTGGGCTTATGAAGACTAATTATAAGTTTGAAATCGCCAACCGGCATTGAGTAAGCGTGGTGATTAATGCTCAAACCTTCGTGTGAAGAGGCCTTTAATCAGCAGTGGCCACTTATAGGCTGTTGTGGTTGATATGATGTGCTGTGACTACTATATTGTTACTCACATTATTCGACTAATGGCAAATTAAAAAAATAACATCTGGGTCGATCCAAGTTTTTGACAGAAACTACATATTACAACAAATGTCAAAAACCGATCTCATTCTTAATTCAAAGATTTTGGAGCAAAATTGTCTATTAAGTTCGATCGTAACAAGAAAATATATCACAACTTATGACATCAGAAATACCCAGTCTTTACAATTCTTGGTTCCGCGTCTCTGCAAGATTTCACATAGCATTTTTCCTCAACCTGCAATTATAAACTGCAGTGATGGCATGAGATGATTATCCACAATTCCGTAATTCATGTCAGCATATACATTCCTTGGAGTTTAATCATCATCTACTTAATTACCTCTGCGAATCTACTATGAATCTACTAAGATATTGCGTTTTAAGTATCAAATAAGTTAATTATTATGTTATCGGCTTACTCACGTACTGTTTTGACGATTAACTCGACTAGTTTCAAGCCATGCAAGAGGCTCATATTCATGAGGAGCATTTCGCGACACACGACGCGGCGATTGTCACGATGCTACTGACTAGTCGAGTTAATCGTCAAAACACTACGTGAGTAAGCCGATAATAATAATTAATTTAGTATGTCTCACGAAAGTTACAATAAAATCAAATAAGTTACTTAAAGAGTGAGTAATTAGCTTTTTATTTGGTCCTAGCTGTTTCGTTCGCGTAAAATAATGACTTTGATAGAATTTAGGTGATTATTTTTCTGAACTAAAATGTGTTTTCTAAAATAAACGTAGCCTAAGTTACTCCTTAGTACAACCGGTATCTGCTTATAAAAGTCCTGCCAAAATCGGTCTAGCCATTTCAAAGATTAGACATAACAAACAGACAGATAGAGAAATGTTATAAAAATGTGATTTGTGTAAGTATATGTATCGTAATCAATGATATCAATATTACAAATAGACACTATGATTTTATTTACCTACAAACTCATACTAAGGGTGCAGTACGTCTTCACCTTTTCTAGGAACGATTGCAATATTTATTATGATAATTATATTAGACTATATTATCGAGTTAAAAGGAAACGGTGACTATTTATTTTTAATACTAAATTCTTAGAACATGGATAGATGTAAAACTTGATTACGTTATATGAATCACAATAAGTTAAATAGTAATTCACATCATTGAAGAAAAATGTCGGTACTATGTCTACTACTATTAAAAAAAAAACATATAGAGATAATAAATCGTACATGCCATTGTATTCCCGACTTTATAACAGAAACAAATAAAGCTGAAAATCGAATCAAAGACAGAATGGAGTAGTATGACCTGTTGGTAACTTGTATCTTCTATAAAAAAGGTTTCATTTAAAGATTAAAAAATCGTACATGCCATTGTAATCCCGACTTTATAACAGAAACAAATAAAGTTGAAAATCGAAACAAAGACAGAATGGAGTAGGATGACCTGCTGATCATTTGTACCTTCTATAAAAAAGGTTTCATTTAAAGATTAAAAAATGTATAGAGATAATAATCGTACGTGCCATTGTATTCCCGACTTTATTCTCAAACAGATAAAGTTGAAAATCTTATCAAGAAAGACAGAATGGAGTAGTATGACCTGTTGGTAACTTGTACCTTCTATAAAAAAGGTTTCATTTAAAGATTATAATCATTGTCAAATCAATCATTTGGTTGATTCACACAAGGATGTGTTTATATGACAAGACAATGATGTGACGTCATTGTACACAAGATCATTTTGTTCAAGTTTACTTGTCGAATTAGACGTTTTTTTGTATAGACAGATATATGACTGCACGATTGGTGCGGTGGCTGGGCAATCGGCTGCCGAGCAACGTGTAGCGGGTTTGAATCTCGCATGAAAAAACTTTTTGTGTGGTCCCAAAATAGTTGTTTCAGGTGTGATGTGTATGTGAATTTTTATGTTTGTAAATGCACCCACGATACAGGAGAAATTTTAGTATGGGTAACGTTAAAAAAATAAAAATAAGTTAGGCAGGAAAGAGTGGTTAAAAGTACAGAAATATTATAAAACCTCCGTCGTATATTTACGGTTAAAAGTGTTTATTACACGAATAAACTTTCAAGTCTAAGTTCATGGGAACTACTAAACCGATGTTCATGAAACTGGAAATCCAGATGGCTTTCTATAATAGTAGCAAGGATTCTAAAATTTGGTATAATTTTTCCAAAAAGACTCATCTCCTTTCAATATGTATTGAAAAATGTAAAAACATGATATTTCTTAAGTATTTTATTTATTTAGAAATATTTTATTATCACAGTTAAGTCAATGAATAACACATTTTCGCACGATATATTTTTCTCATATTTGTTTTGTCCATCGGTCATTTACCTTTTCGACAAAAGCAGTTTGAAATGTCAAGTTAAGGTCAGATTACTAAAAGACAATGCGTTTACAACAACACAAATAATACTATCCCATCAAAAACATCCTGTAAAAAACCCAAGTCTCGCAGCTCAGTCTTTCTACCGTCAAAAGTTGTGAGATCCATGTAATACCAAGTCGGTTAATCTATTTAGTGTCTACTTGAAGGACCTTCTGTCTTAAGTTATTACATAAGTTATTATCATGCCAATATTAAAAATATTTAACGTTTTAAACAAATAGATCGACTTGGACATCGCTTGATTTGATTATTAGTATGTATCACACTACACAGCACGACGGGCCAGCGACCAACAGGAACGAGAGTTTCAATCGCGTGAGGCGCGAGAGACTAAAGAATCTAATATAATATTGTAATATTCATTTTGTTTTCATGCGATGTCCAAGTCGATCTATTTGTTTAAAACGTTAAATATTTTTAATATTGGCATGATAATAACTTATGTAATAACTTAAGACAGAAGGTCCTTCAAGTAGACACTAAATAGATTAACCGACTTGGTATTACATGGATCTCACAACTTTTGACGGTAGAAAGACTGAGCTGCGAGACTTGGGTTTTTTACAGGATGTTTTTGATGGGATCTCACTTCTTTTTGTAGAGCCTTTCTTTTTGATACCATCTACTTCTAACGAATTTTGTTAAAGGTCTTATGATATTTTCTTATTTTTATATGTAGTCTTCCTCTTTTTCTTTTCCGGTACTACTTCTTGAGCTTCAGCCCTTACCCACCCTATACCCCCTCCCTTGCCTCATATGGTAGGTACCTATCTACACCTATTAAATTTATAACCACCACCAACCACCAACTGGTGTATTTGGAAAACTGGACCGAAATTACAAAATATTTAAGTTTTCCCATGATTAAGACACTAAACTCTATATGTATTCCAAATATGAAGCTTCTAAGTCTGCTAGAAGTGCCTTGGACTTTTGATGATCGGTGAGTCAGTGAGTGACAAAATTTAGAAACTTTAACAAGTTGTCATTCTTAAACTACTGGTTCAAATTGACTGAAATTTTAAATATTCCGTGTTTATACAATGCCGGATTAGTTACTGAAGATTCAGGTTTCTTGCTTTATCCACAACCGAATTATAGGGGGTCGAAAAAGGCCCGAATTGCTTCGAGAAAAGGATGGTACGGCCGTGCCGCTTTTTTTGCTCGACTTGGCGGGGGCACTGCCGTGCCCCCAGATACGATTAATTTAATTTGCTCTCGATACTAAATAAAAATACATGTATAAACTACGCCCGGAGTTGCGGACTACCTAGCGGGTTACCGGGGCTCCGGCTCAAAGAGCAGGAGTAGGAACGAATGCAAACCAAATATCGACTTTCAGAGAGCCATACCATCACAGATGGGACTCAGAAGGGATGATGCACGATCTGAAGCTGCAGAGAACGTAACGGATTACCGGGGAATTACAAAGCAGGGTGATTTTTAGTCAGTAAGAGTGATACTCTCTCTAGCCACACCTAAGGCGTGAGAAGACATTGGATTATTTTCGCCCCTTAAACCCAAAATATAAATAACGCGTCATTTATCCCAAAAGCGGTATGGTTGTCCTAAGTCCTAACACTCTTATATTAAATACTTTTCCTCAATTACGATAAAAGTTACATTTTGTATGTAACACCAAATACTGGGTTTAAATTTAGGTTTTAAAGTGTATACTTTGTCTGCATACAGAATTATTTTGAAACAGACCACCCGTTAAGCATGGCGCCCATAATTTTGGCAACAAGCCTCTTTTAAGTCAAGTCTTATTCGTGTTGTAGGTTGTGGATTGTGAAGATTGAAGAATTAGAAGATAGATATTAAAAGTCTCTCACGGTAGAAATATATAATTTATTTTTATATACAGAAGTCACAAGAGTTCAGCACAACACAAGTATAGTTTACAGAAGGAGTGAAATATTAGATGAGAACGGATAGATGAAAACGATAGTTAGGAAAGCATATATAAAAACGCGACGAAATTGAATCGGAGTAAAACTCTTTAATTAAATCTGAGTAAGTAGAAGTCTAACACAAACGCAACTCTCCGATGGCCTACGTGCGACTCCTGACACCTGTCACTTTTTATTTTCTTTTATTAAATCAAGTCAATTGACAGGAGTCGCAACTCCAAAGAGTTTAATAATAATAGGTCGCCACATCACCCCCTTCCAGAGACCGTCAAGGGCGGTAATAGTCGGGAAATTTAACGCGGCGGCCTGACCGCGTCGCTTTGACGACGCCATCGCCAGGATCAGGCAAGTTCCGGTTATCCGTGTTTGGAGTGTTTTGATGAATGTTTGTGGTAGGTGGTGTGTATGGTGTGTCTGGGTCACGTAGTATGAAGGCCGGCTTAAGGCGGTCTATCGATACGGTAACCTCTTTACCGTTTACCACGATCTTGTATACCTTGTCCCCTCGCTCGATGACCTTGTGAGGGCCAGAGTATGCTGGTTTGAAACCACCAGCAGTGCAGTCCCTAAGGAAAACGTGTGATGAGGTAGGTAAATTTTTAAATATAAAAAACTTGTTTTTGTTGTGCCTGGCAGCCGGTGATGGTCGCAGTTGCCTAACCAAACTTCTGAGCCTGGACAAATAGTCTGCTGTGTCGACAGTCTCATCCGTCTGCGGGTCAAACAATTCGCCTGGAAGGCGCAGTGGTTGACCGTAGACAAGTTCGGCGACAGAGGCTTGTGCGTCTTCTTTATAAGCGCTGCGAACGCCTAGTAAGACTAGTGGAAGAGATTCCACCCAACTGACACTGGCGTGGCAGGTTATAGCAGCCTTGAGTTGACGGTGGAATCTCTCCACCAATCCGTTACAGGCTGGATGGTAGGCTGTGGTTTTGCGGTGTCGGAACCCAGCAATACCAGACAAACATTTAAAGAGCTCTGATTCGAACTGCCTACCTCTATCGGTTACGATATCGGATGGGCAGCCGAAACGGGCTATCCACCCACTCAGTAGAGCCTTTGCCACTGTTTCAGCAGTTATGTCTGCTATCGGTATTGCCTCAGGCCATCGCGTAAAGCGATCGACGGCGGTGAGACAATATCGGTATCCTTGACACAGAGGCAATGGACCTACGAGGTCAATGTGGATGAAGGCAAACCTTGATGAAGGTAGTTTGAAGTTGCCTATTGGAGCAGAGACGTGACGTGTGATTTTCGCACGTTGACATTCCAAGCAGGAACGAACCCACTCGCGACAGTCATTCCTAACTCCAGGCCAAACGTAGCGGTCTGCGACCAGCCTTGCAGATGCCTTGGAACCTGGGTGACTCAAGGAGTGCAGGCTTGTAAAGACTGACCTGCGCAATTCCTTGGGTACAAAAGGTCTCGGCGTTGAGGTGCTGACGTCGCAGTACAGTTGACAAGTTGAACCTGGAATCCTAACTTGCTGCAGGCGTAAAGAAGTGTCACCAGCTAGAAGTTGCTTCAGTTCAGGGTCCTCAAGTTGAGCAGCGGCGATCCTCTCGGCGTGCACAGGTTGAGTAATCTCCTCCACGCGTGAAAGGGTGTCCGCCACGACATTATTCTTCCCTGAAATGTGCCGGATGTCCGTTGTAAACTGGGCAATAAAGTCCAGGTGACGTGACTGCCGAGGGGAACTGTTTTCTTTACGAGAGTGGTAGGCATATGTGATAGGCTTGTGGTCAGTGTAAATGACGAAATGACGAGCCTCTAACATATGTCTAAAATACTTGACACTCTCGTAAATGGCGAGCAACTCTCGATCGTAAGGAGAGTACTTAACCTGTGCTGGAGTCAACTTGCGCGAGAAGAATGCGAGTGGCTCCCATGCTCCCTCGTTCAGCTGCTGCAGGACTGCTCCGATAGCTTTGTCTGACGCATCCGTGACCAACGCCATCTTTGCGTTGCAGTCGGGATGGGCCAGTAATGCTGCTTGACACAGGCTGTTCTTGCAGTTCTGAAAAGCTGTATCTTCAGCTGGTGTAAAATTCACAGGGTGTGAACCCTTTACTGAGCCAGTAAGAAGAGCGTTCAGGGGTGCTTGATGAGTAGCTGCCTCAGGAATGAACCTACGGTAAAATTGAGCATCCCAAGGAATCTCCGCAGCTCTCTTACGGTCTTAGGAGCGGGAAAGTTTTGCACGGCTTCGACCTTGGAAGGCAGGGGCTTGGTACCCTTGGCTGAAATATGATAGCCTAAAAAGTTTACCTCCGACACACCGAAGACACACTTTGAGCTGTTGATGACCATACCGTACTCCTTGAGCCTGGTGAAAAGCTGACGCAGGTGAACTTCGTGGGTCTTATGATCTTTTGAGAAGACCAGGAAGTCATCCAAATATGCGTACGTAAAGTCCAGACCCCTGAGCATTTCATCCACGAAGCGCTGAAACGTCTGTGCGGCATTTCGAAGTCCGAAAGTCATGTACGGAAATTCGAAAAGACCGAACGGCGTTGTGATCGCAGTCTTCGGGATGTCGTCTGGATGGACTGGAATCTGGTTGTACGCTTTCACCAGGTCAATTTGTGAAAAGACAGTACAGCCAGATAGGCTGTGAGCGAAGTCATGAATATGTCGGATAGGGTACTGGTCTGCGATGGTCCGCGCGTTCAGCATCCTATAATCGCCGCAGGGGCGCCAACCGTCGTTTTTCTTAGGTGCTAGATGAAGGGGTGAAGACCAGGGCGATTCTGACGGACGACAAGTTCCACACTTGAGCATGGCGTCAAATTCATCCCTGGCGATTTTTAGTTTGTCAGGGGCCAGTCTGCGGGGTGAACAGGCTACTGGTGGTCCAGGAGTAGTGCGGATGTGATGTACTGTCTGGTGCTTGGGTGTGCGGTGTATGCCAGGTGGACGAGTGATGTCGGGAAATTCCCGTAGTATGTGTGTGTATGCGGAATCACCAAGACTTACTTTAACCGACGACACGTCATCAGAGCGACGCGCAGGCAAAGCCGGGGTGGAGAGTGTAGTATAGTTGTCGATGAGGCGTTGGTTCCTGCAATCGACAGCTAAATTATAAAAACATAAAAAATCCACGCCTATTATCGCCTTTGTTACGTCAGCAACAATAAATCGCCAGACAAAGTCACGGCGCAAACCTAAATTGAGCGTTATGTTAATAAAGCCGTATGTTTGTATCGGCGTTCCGTTAGCGGCACATAACTGGTAATCAGTCTTCTGTAATGGTCGTGAAATCGCCGATCGGGGTAGACACAGAGGTCGCTGCCAGTGTCGACCAAAAACTGCACCTTGGACCTTTGATCGGTAACGAATAAGCGACCAGCACTTGGACAATCATCGGTCGCCATTACTGATTGCCCCGCACATTTCCCGAATTGGGATAGTCGCACGGCTTCACACATTTCCTCGCTCGCTCCCCAAAGTTTTGATGGTACCAGCAGAGCGGGGACATTTTGTAGCTGGAAGCCGATCTGGTGTTGGAACGGTGACGCGTACGACTACTGGATCTTCCTCTTGGCCGGGACAATCGTTCGACTCTTTCCGCTAACATTGCCACTTGTTTTGTCAGCGCAGCAATCTCGGATTGCGCGCTGTTACCTGAAGGGCTTGGAGAGGTTGCAGTTGTAGTGATGGCTGCCGTAGACGCCACCTGTGTGCCGACGACGTCATGAATCCGGTCCGCCAACTCAGCCAGCTCAGCCAGATCTCTCTTCGACTGCGACGCCACAATGGCTTGAGTGCCAGCGGGGAGACGGCTTGTCCAGATGGTCCTCAGGAACTCCTCTGGAACACCTGGACCAGCCAGGTGGAGGAGGTGCCGGTAGAACTGCGACGGCTTCCTGTCGCCTAGCTCCTCGTGCATGAGAAGCTGCATCACCTTCTTCTCCCGCGACGCCGAAAGTCTGTTGATGAGCTCACTTTTAAGCTTGGTGTATTTTTCGGTCGCTGGAGGGTTGGCGATTATGTCTTCTACTTCGTCTGCATATTGTGGGTCTAGGTGCCCGATTATGTAGAAGAATTTTGTTTCGTCCACCTTGATATTAGCCAGGACGAACTGGGCCTCCATCTGGTGGAACCATAGACCAGGCTTCTCGGGATTGAAAGGAGGTACGCGTACTCCGACACGAAAATTTTCTGCTGCAAGCGCGCCGCCATCTTGCGTCGCGTGACCTTTTTTCTCAGTCATCGTGTTCTTTCGGAGTCACCAATGTAGGTTGTGGATTGTGAAGATTGAAGAATTAGAAGATAGATATTAAAAGTCTCTCACGGTAGAAATATATAATTTATTTTTATATACAGAAGTCACAAGAGTTCAGCACAACACAAGTATAGTTTACAGAAGGAGTGAAATATTAGATGAGAACGGATAGATGAAAACGATAGTTAGGAAAGCATATATAAAAGCGCGACGAAATTGAATCGGAGTAAAACTCTTTAATTAAATCTGAGTAAGTAGAAGTCTAACACAAACGCAACTCTCCGATGGCGTACGTGCGACTCCTGACACCTGTCACTTTTTATTTTCTTTTATTAAATCGAGTCAATTGACAGGAGTCGCAACTCCAAAGAGTTTAATAATAATAGGTCGCCACAGTGTTTTGAATAATGCAATGAAACAGCATTAAATTTGACTACAAGGGTCGGGGGAGATTGCGAAACTGTACCCTTAGTAAGAGTTTGTTTAACGTTAAATGAACGACAGCGCGTTCAGCGCTCTGATTAGTTGATTCATTGGAGCCGGCCAATCAGAGCGCTGAACGCGGTCTCGTTTCGATCTCGTTCAACGTAAAACAAACTCATACTAAGGGTATAGGTACCGAGACCGTGACAGAGAGCAGGAGTAGGAACGGAGTGTTTTTTAGTCAGTAAGAGTCTGACACGCACACGCCTCATTCTGGGTTTTTTATGATGTTATGTTACATCAAGAAAGTGTTATGTATCTTATTTTTTATAAAGTCTTTAAAAAGTTAAACACCGCCTTTACCGCCTCTGCCTTCAAACCATTGCAAACTCACGTCACTGTCATAATGACAGTTTTGACATTTCAATGTTGCTGTATGCAAATATTTTAATTTGTGCAATTAGTTGAATAACGTGAGTCGTCTGTGTTTGCTAATAGATGGGCTTGTAATTACTTTTCAATTGTGTGGGAATGTTGTTGAATTGCAGTGCTGATTATTTATTTTACTTGTATTTTTAATCGAATGATGATTAGTCGAAGCGTTATTGACATTAACAATTGGTTTTTAGCGTCTCGTGATATTATGAAGATAATTTTGGATTCAGAAGACCTTTTTCATCATGGAACAAGTAAACGGATCACCTGATAGTAAACAATCGCCGCCGCCCATGGACACTTGAACACCAAAGGCGTTACAAGTGCGTTGCCGGCCTGTTGGGGGTTAGGAATTTAAGGGTTGTTCGGGAAGGGGTGAATCGAGCCTCTGGTAACGACACTCACACAACGAAACACAAAAAAGCGTTGTTTCACGTCGGTTTTCTGTGGTGCTGTGGTATCACTCCGGTCGAGCCGGCCCATTCGTGCCGAAACATGGCTGTCCCACACTAAAAACAAATATTATACGTCCTCAATAAAGGGTTTATAAAAGCCTTACTTCAAACAAAAACTATTCAACATCACTTAAGCAATAATGCGTTGCATGTTTTCCTTAGGTCCCTCGCAATGTCCTCAACACACGGACGTTACAAAATCGGCATTTTGCCAATGTATTTTCGACGCGTCTTTTCCATTAACATAAGTTGCTATACTTGCTGAGAGCGACTGAATGTCAATATGGTTGTTGCTTAACCTCTAGTGTAGACATACCATTATTCTAGAGCACCCACGCAAACTGAGGTTGATGACATTGCCATAGCTGTCAACTGTCAAATGATATGACGTAACTCTAGAGGTGTGGGAACGTCGCTTTGTTTTTTTTTGAAGATAATGCAAATATTTTTTTATTGCGATTATGTTATGTTATGAATTTGAAATAGCACTGACCTACACGAGTTGTAAAGTTATTCGCGTAATAAAGTCTGTCTAGGTGATACATAATTCTATGCCAGAATTGACTTAAATCGGTCAAGCAGTTTATAACCAACAACACAAACATCATTTGTACATTTGAATGAAATATCAACTGACTCAGCAACAATTTTAATTTAATGATTTTATTCAATGGTAAGCACATCTCTTGCATAAAAATCAATCGGTCTACCATCACCCATAATCAAGATTGAATCACAAACTTCTTAAAACTTGCCCGCTCTTAATAATTTATTCACGACGATTCATTGTACTGGCAACATTGTGTCGGCACTTATGTGCAAATTAGTTGGTACATTTACCGACTGATTTGAATGCAAGTTGCATTATGAAATTACTATTTAGTCTGTGACAAAATTACGTCAACGCGTTACGTCATCGTTTTGGCATTTGACGTTTTAAAAGTGACTTGGGATTCCGAGTATTTTTTTGAAAGGGACAATAATGACAGAGGTGGCATTATGATTAGTTCCGTTGCCAAAATGGGCCGACAAAAAACTTTTATGCGTCCCGCTAAAATGCTGCGTCTCTTGTGTTAAAGAAAAATAATTTTGTTGACTCCTCCTACAGACAAATACTACAATAGTCTTGCAAAAATTTGCCACAAATTGACATAATAGTGTCGACTTTATACTATAGGGATTAGGGACGGAAGTTCCTAACATCGCTTTTTCTTTCGATCTCCATTCATGATTAAGGGTTTTCGTTTATTCAGTACCGTACTGGCATTAGATTTGTACCTACCTATTACCAATACCTTGGTACCTATCCATTTCTATGTATGTCATTTTATTTCAGTTTAGTCTTACCTGAAGATATGATGTTATAAATTGATACCTTTATACAATATGATAGGGTTGAGACTTCTAACCCGTTAAGGCTGAGTACTACATCTAATTTTATCGACAAAAGTCGGGGGTCGAAGCGGTCGAATCCCCTCCCCTAAAAGTTATAGCTATTTTAATATTTTCTTTACTTTTTTTGATATCAAAGGTTGTATGCGTCGTAGAAACAAAAAAAAAACGACAAACGGTAGCTAATAACCTTGGCTAACTAATTCATTACTTTTTTCATATGTTTGATAATGTTTTGGCGAGAAAAAAATCATTTGTGAATTATTTTTACCGAAAAAATCACTATTTTTCAATATTTTCAATTAGGGGTTCAACCCCCCATATATTTTTTTTTTGTCGATAAAATTAGATGCAGTACTCAGCCTTAACGGGTTAGAAGTCCCACGCCTATCACATTGTATACCATACCATGTTTATTTACCCCAAGATCATTTGCAAAAATAAGCGTCACTTTAAGTTCGTAACCAATTACAATTTTATTTATTAACACGTTAACCGCAACGTCGGTCACAGGTATCCGACGCTTAGCGGAGGATTTGCCTTCAACAGTTTTCTTACGGCAGTTAATGCTTTAATCACTTGTGCAAGTATCTCATTACCCCAGATGTGTTTACTGAGACAAAACAATAAAAAACTGTTCCGATTGATTGCACACAAGCACGTGGCTACTCTTCTGTTTGTTGTTTACGTTAAATAGCTACGAGAAAAACAATAACATTGCTAATTTGTCAACTGATAAGCTTATGGTCAATTAGTTAATTTACTACCTTCAGCCAGTGGCTTCGCTCACGTTCCATGGGATAAAAAGAGTATGAGTTATTTTAGACCACATTCTACTCCTGTTCTTCTTCCTAATAATCCTTTTCCTATAATCATCCTAATCCCCGATTCCCCAACAACCCTTAAACTCATAACCCCCAAAAGGTCTTTGGTAATATTGGGTGTCCAGCCATAGCTTACCATCTGATAGTTGATCCGTCGGTTGGTTTACCGGCTTATACCATAAAAAAAAACTATAGCTTTTGCTTACAACGAAATCCAGAGTAAATGTTATATTTTGATCAATTTATATTATTATTACCACCGCCGACAAAGAATCACGAATCCTAACCTCTTTAACGCGACATGCATGACCACTGACATTACCAAACGGGCAAAAACACCTCGTCTCAAAGAAAGCAATTTATTCACAATATTCAAAAAAGGAATTGTAAAGAAACACCAACAACGCTCCAGCATTCTTAGAAAAATAAAATAATAAAAAAGAAAAACAAAAACGCTAGTGTTGTGAAAGTGTCGACCCACATACATCGGATGTCTATCGAAAGCAAGAGTCGATAATTACGTGTGAATTAACCGCGATAGTGTTGTGCTAGTGCGACATGTCAATTGACGTTCGCTCGATTTGAGTAGGCTGTATGCGGTATTGTTTTGTTGTGCCATAATTATTGGTGTAGGTAATGTCAGATTTTTTTTGAGATACGTACTTATTTAAAGATTTGAAATAATTTATAATAGAAATCTATTCAAATGGTAAATATTAATTAATTACTGTAATATATTTAATTTAACTATTAGAAAATAGGAAATCTACGATTAACGGAAACGTTAAATTTGGAAAGAAATATTTAAACGTATCGGATATGAAATTGTACATTTTTACAAGAAATAATAAATTTAGTAATGCATAGAAATAGAAATCGTAAATGGACATGGCCTAATGTAATTGAACTTAACTTTTTCGTTAGTCCAATGGCCTCTGAATAAGAACTTGCGTAAGATTCCCGGGTTGAGTTGAATCTCGAGTGTTACTTAGATTTAATAACATAACTGGTGAAAAACGAATGTTTAGTAAATACACGATACATATTTACTTAAAATCTGCAGGGAACGGTAAATTATTATAATAAAACTCTTTTTGTTACTGATGATTGAGTCAACTTCCAAAACTGCGGGTTGAATAAACTTTTAGGGAACAGAGAGTAAAATAAGAAAAGGGGAATCCTCCGATCAGGCGAGGTAATCATGCCTGGCGGGCTCTCTGCCCAACTAGTTATTATTGTTCGTTGAGATTTTCTATCCGCATGTATACTTCATTATGTGCGATGTAGGATTTATGATGTCATCCGTTGATTTGTTCGTCCATGTGCGACTTCTGTCATCTGTCACTTGTCATGTGTTGCCACAAAGTTAAGCGCATAAAGATTTCTAAGGGGTTGCATAAGTATCTACACTAAAACACTCAGAGAGGACTTCCCAAAACTCCTACAAAAACTAAAAAAAAGGTGAACCCTGCGAATTCGCGTGCTACAGCTAATGAGAATGTTTAATAAAACAAATGCACTGTTCATTTTTAATTGCAACATGTCCGGTTTAATACAGTTCGATTTGGCCTTAATCCACACTAGCGTGCGATCGTCTAATTAAGGATTATAAACGGCACGTTTAAGCCGTCCGTGCGTACACGGCCTAATGATTTCACTCAGTGAAAACTGGGTAGAGTGACAGATACTGTAAACAGAACCATTTTTTTTATTCGAGAAATGATTCAAGGTCTTCTTTTGCCTTGGGTTAGGCGAGAGCGTGTCAGACTCTTACTGACTAAAAACCACCCTGTTTCTACTTCTGCTTTATGAGCCGGAGCCCCAGTAAACCCGCTAATAGTCTGCAGCTCCTAATCAGCCATGAGCCCTACTGGGTCCAATCTGTGGTGGATCTTTATAAGTATTAGGTTTACTTGTGAGTAGCGTACCCTATTCTTCAGACTGCTCATTCGGTTTATTCCTTGGATTATCGATTATGATCAACAAAATTATACTATAACCGAAATAGCATTATCTTTTAATTTTCGAAGAAATACACATGTAGTTTCCACTAGTTACGTTACGAGTTCCATCATGGTGATCGGGGTTTTTTTGAATATCTTAAATACACTACTACACCACCGAATATTTCCGTTGTAATATTTGGTTTATCAAACACAAAAGAAGCTATTTATAGAACAATAGGCATGTTTCCTATTAGTCAAATTCAATACTTTTTTCGAAACGTCAAAAACGATATTTTCTATGAACTTTGTATGAAATATTATGAAGTCATAAGTTTTTGAAGTCAAATAGCAAACTTATTTTTAGAAATTTAGCTAGAAAAAAATTAAGTAGTTTATCAAATTTATGAATGACAGTGTGATTATTTTTGAATATTTTATTGTATTGAAAAGTTGTAATAATTTATTTTTGACCTAGTCATCATCCCTATTGTCGCAGTGTCTAGTCGTACCGGATAGCGGATTGTGTGGCTCCCGCACTAAACAAATATTTGTATGACAACACAAATCAGGTAGTTCTTCCGGAGCCGAAGTCATTGGACGATTTCCTTTTTAAAATAAAATTAGCTAAAGATTAAAAAAGTTCCGACATGCTAGTTATGGCATAAAAATCTAAGCAGTTATGACATCATTTTGCCAGATAGCTATGGCAGATAGCATTTATGAAAAGTGACAGCTCAGGAAATGACAGTTGATTGGCAATTTGATAGAATAATATTTTTGTTGTTTAGATTTAGTTTACTTTATGATATTTTCTTAATTTTATTCTTTTAGCAAAGTACTATGGTGTACTTGAAGAAATATTTACTTATCAATGAGGCTTATGTTTTACTAAATAAAAATGAAAGTGTGTTGCTTAATTAAACAAATAGGTAAGTTATTTCATTTGGTAGTTTTTATATAAACTGGGTGTGTTGGTGTTTTGCCACCAGAGATGTGCTATGCTACGTTACTGTGGATGCGTTTGACTTCCACCAATCATATTCATTGATACACATAGCTTAGCACTGGTAGAAACGGACTCAGCTAAGCTATGTTTTTTATTAAACAAAGCGTGCTATAGATGGCTTCCCAATTATTACATCGCATACTCGAGCTGCGCATCTTCCACGCACTTCTCAGTAGCCAGTAGTTACTCGTAGTGTGTGGGCAAATTTATTTTACGTTGCGGCTCACCACACAAGAAAACATGAAAATAAACTATCATAAAAACCAATAAAAATTAATAAACCGTTATCAAAATACTGCAGTTTTGCATCTAAATAGATGTTTTTTAAACTGTTAACTAAGTAAGGTGCGTTGGGGTAAGATCGGCGCAGGGGTAAGAACGTACAGATCAAATATCTCACTCCGTGTTGACCGGAGCGAGTGGTGGTCACTGCGGGACGGGGCGGAACTTAATGACGTGCCACGTAATGTGATCAGCATTAAAAAATATAGCCAAATAAGTGAGATATTTGATTTGTACGTTATTACCCCTGCGCCGATCTTACCCCAACGCACCTTAAATCTTAATAAATCAAACAGATCTAATGCTTTATTCTTAATATTTCTTAGGAAACTCACTATATTACAATTTAGACGTTATCTATACATATTATACCGTTGTTTCGTAATTGTGGTTAACTAGTAACTGGTTATACCGAACTCCCGACGCATGCTAGTTAACAAATTACCAGAACGTATAATTTACTTGACCACAACCGCAGATACTATGTACGTTGTACACTCAGCCTAGTAAGTAAGCAGACAAGTAAAATAAAGATGGTACAATACAGAGACAATAACAATTGGTTAGCTTACAGATTGGCTTCGTTAAAAATGTACAATTTAGTATAAAAATAGCTACTGCATCTATCCCCGAAGAGGTAGGCAGAAATGGATATTACGGCACTAAATAGCACTGTACAATGTACACCCACTTTTCACCATTTGTGTTAAGATGCCATGTAATAGGGGATGCGTTTATTGCCATATACTGGACAATGCCAGATACCGATGCTACTACTTAGATTATTGCTGGGCTTTTTTCGGTTTTTGCATCTGTACTAAATTAACCATCATTTTCTGACCTGCATATTATATAACTTTGTGTTTGTTTACAAGCCTCTTTGAACATATTCCAGTACATACCTATTTACTAAAGCGGAGAGTTCACTATGCAATCATTCCCCCTATTTACTAATAGCATAGAGTTCACTATGCAATCACTCCCTGTATTTTAATTGAGTAATTTCTAATCACAACCATTTTTGTTCACAGGAAAGCACCTAGTCTTCTCAACAGACCCTGAATCTGTGAAAGATGAGTTCGCGTTTGACAACCCTGGGTTCCGCCAGGACGAGAGAACTGCGTGGCAGCATGAAGCACCAACCCTGCCCATCAGCAGCAAGCACCAAGGTCTTCATGTGGAGTTTACCAAGCCTGAACATAGCAAAGATGATTCACATTTACAGGTAAGATATCATATTTAAAAAGTTGTTTAATACATTGAACGCCGTGGTGGTCACCGGTGACCGACGTTAGCGGAGGATTTGCCTTCAACAGTTTTCTATTGGCAGTCAAAGACTTAAAATGGGATTTTTAACTCCATACGGATGAAGTTTCGCTCAGAATCATTTTGGTCTTTACAGTTTTGGTGAGAGATAAGATATATTCCGTTTTTATCATATTACGTTTTTTTTGCTGGAAACATTTGTTATTCTAAAAACATTGAAATGACTAGCCAATAGCAAATTGAAATGAAAAATTTGATTAAACATTTGAAGCAAATAATAATTTTGTGTTTATAACAAATCGAATGGTGGTACATATCCTCACAGAAAACCGGCGTGGAGCAACGCTTGCGTTGTGTTTCGTTGAGGTTACCAGAGGCCTTATTAGTAATTACCCCGCTTCTCAATCTTTCCAATTCCCAATTCCCTAACAACCCTTAAATTTCTATCCCTAAAAAGCCGGTAACGCACGTAACGCCTCTGGTGTTTCGGGTGTCCATAGACGATTACTTACCAACACGTGATCCGTCTGCTTGTTTACCGGCTTATACCATAAAAAATATACCTCATAGTAGAATACCTACTATTTTTACACTTCATACTCTTAAAGCACTTATCCACCTCCCATAAGATCACCATTTAAAAGTCCACCATAATAATCCAAGTCCATGAGAGTCACAAGTATGGCGCAGGCTAACAAATAACCAGCTTAAAGATAGGCTGACGTTTATAGACCATTCCAGTATCTCAATGGTCGAAGGTACGTCCAGTTCACTTCTATTGGTTCGCTATTTCTGCCCCTTCGATTAGATGGTACTATCTATGTGACGACGATAGTTCAGTCCATAGATATAATGAAAGAAGTTTTTAATATTTCTGTGGTTGAGTCTATGGAAATAAAAAATTATGATAATAAGTAAGGTTTGTTTACTAGTATTTATTTTAACTTAATAACTTTTTCTGTGGATGAGAAGTTAGATTCTTAAGGATAGAAGCAGAACTTGTAGTAAATAAAATGTTGCAGGAAATTCTTCAGCTTTATAGAGTAAGTATAGATTAAATCGTGGTGGCCCGGAGGTTTAAGACGCCCGTATCTCATGCATGAGAATGCCGGTTCGAAACCTACCATTGGCAAAAACCAATATGACGATCTATCTACGATTATTTTGACAAACAGTAAAGGAAAACATCGTGTGGAAACCTGAGCTTATAATTTCTAATTATGTATAACTTTGAAATCACCAGCCCGCATTGAGCTAGCATGGTGATTAATGCTCAAACCTTATCCGTGGGAGAAGAGCCTATGGTCAACACAGTAGTGGCAGCTTTACAGGCTTATGATGTGATACATTAGACGCAGAATTTCATTTAAAATCTTTTACTGATGCTCAAAACGGACTCCTTGTAAAGATAATATTTTTATTTCACTTTTATAATAGATTCTATCGCCATTTTGTGTATCTTGCGTGACACTACCATTGCATGGTTATGAAACGTATATATGAAGCTATTTGACATTACTCTTCACTTCACATGACTCTCGAGGAAGTTATCTTACGTAAAAGTCTGTTGATTCAGCTCTTTGTAGAAAGAGAAACGCTCGCGACTTCCATCTTGCATGGATACGTGAATTTACGATTTCATACTTCACTCGTTTTGTTTAGGCTTGCTTTTAAGTGTATGTAATTGACTTCCGACAACGTTAGTTGATTTATGTTGCCTTAAATTGACTGTTGTTTTTTTAATATTGTGGAAATTTGCGAAAAATGAATGTTCTATAAAACATACGTCCTTTAAATCTTAAAGAAAAGAAAGTGTTCCTTCTTAAAAGGCCGGTGAACGCACCTGTGACTCCTCAGGTGTTTCGGGTATCCATGGACGGCGCTGATAGTTTAGCATCAGGTGATCCGTCTGCTCGTTTTCCTCCTACTACCATAAAAAAAGAATACATATATCTCCCTACTTCTTTTCGAGACAACAGGCGTGGTCCAAAATTTATCTGATTCCCATTGAACCTGACACCCATTGCTCGTTAGTCATGCTTATAACCACCCAACCTATAATAAAACAGATAAACATAAATCACCCTCAAAATACTCAAATACAGTTTCAACGACAACTATGCGTACACGCAGCTTTCGAGTAAACTTTCAAATTATGCGCGCACGACTGTCCCCTGTCATTCTTAGCGGTATTATTACGTGTTCGTATATCTGTGCTAGGGTTCACACTTGTCTCTTTTACTTTCGTATGTTACATATAATTTATAGCCAGCATATTTGTGTGGAGTTGGCTGGCTCGACCGGAGTGATACCACGGCCTCACAGAAAACCCGCCACTCTGATCTCTGCGTCACCTAGTTCAACTGTTAGACAATGCCCGAGGCATTAGGTTGACCTATACATGTTTTTGTGTATTAAGTCTGAATAAAATAACCCGTTGGCACTTAAACACCTCGTTTAAATAAGGTTACGAGAGGTCCAATTGCCCTCAATTCCCAATCCTCAAATCCTCCCAAAAGGCCGACAACACTTGTAACTGCTGTTGTTGCGTGTGTCCATGGGCGTCGACAAGTCTTCAGTCTGTTAACTAACAGACTGGATGGCCAACTGGCCATCCAATAAAAAAAAGAGGAAGGGAAGGTTTGTTTCAAAAATAATTCCACTTGACTTTCAGTAACAGTCAAAAATTGTAGAGAAATGTTAAAAATTGTATTTTTTACTGCAAAGCAGAAAGCGTAACTAGCTAATGGTTAGGAGTTATAACCAAATTACTGTTTATATGCAATGAATAATTTCTGTACCTATTATGCTGCTAATGTACGGTTTATGAAGAGGTTATGATCACCGACTTATGTGTTTTTTGTTATGTTATTTTATCTTGAATGTGTTATGACTTATGAGTTTATTACTTTTGTGATTATAATAACATAGACGCTGTTATTCTTCATGTAATGGATAAAAATTTCTTTAAGTTTAGTGCACGGTTAGTGCGGTGGCCGGACAACCGGCTGCCGCGCAACGTGTAGCGGGTTCGATTCCCAAATCAACTCTTTGTGTGATTCACTTTTTTGATTCAAGTCTGGGTGTCATGTGTATGTGAACTTATGTTTGTAAACGGAGCCACAGGAAAAAGCATTAGTGCCGGGTAACGTTAAAAAAAGAAAATAAAGGTTTCGGAATTCCATTCTAATCATATAATCAATGTCATTATTATCTTTAGTAGCGTCACTGCGAAGAAAAAGCCTCTTCTTACACGGAATAGGAAAGAGCATTAATCACGCTTCCTCAAGGGGGATTGGCGATTTCAAACTTATAATTTAAAACAACAGGCTTTCTCGTAGTGTTATCCTTCTTCGTATATGCTTGAGGGGCGATAGGGCATCAAAATCTACATTTTATGCATACGTTAAACCAGGCGATCGCTTAACCTCATCTACATACCCCACTTTAACCAGGCAGTGTATAAGCAAACAGCGTCAACCCTATACGGTGTAATTTCGATCGGCATTCCGATGTGACTTACAAATCGGTGCAAGTCTGCAATTGCAATACAAAGTGAATGAACTTGTACTAGCGCATGATAGTCTTGGTCTTCATGATACGCTTAGGAAAGAGTCCATACTTCAAACCTTTAAGTAAACAAGGTACTCTATCTTAAAAGGCTGGTAATGCACTTGTAACTCCTATCTATGTTGTTGTGAGTGCCAATGGGTGATGCCGATTGTTTTTTTATGGTATAAGGTAGAAGCCAGACTAGTAATCGCCGTTGCAATGGACACGGGAAACATCAGAGCCGTTACAAGGGCTTTGCTGGCCTTTTGGGGGCTAGGAATTTAAGGGTTGTTGGGGAATTGGGGATTGGGAAGGAGGGTAATTGGGCCTCTGGTAACCTCACTCACACAACGCAAGCGTTGTTTTACGTCGGTTTTCTGTGAGGCCGTGGTATCACTCTGGTCGAGCCGGCCCATTCGTGCCTAAGCATGGCTCTCCCACACTTAAATGCATACCATTAGGCATCCGTCTGCTCGTTTGCATTAAAAGGCTAAATAGGTACTAGAATAAAATGAACTAACTAACTGATTACCTTAAAAACGCCTTACTTTAATAGTTTCAAATGATGCAACGAGGATGACGTCAATTAACCTAAATAGCTGAATCGCTAGATTAAATGCCGTATAAACTAAGATTAGCCGGCCACTAGACGGTTTACCGTGGAATATTACCGCGGTAATTAAAAAACAATTATCGTCTGTAATTCTTTATTATTAAGATTTACTTGGTGAGTTATAATTTCATTGGATAAGGTTGAGAATTTTTCTTTTGTGTAATTTTACTTTACTCCACGAATATCGTAAGATAAAAACTTATTTTTGAGGGAAGAAATCATTCAGTGACTTCTCCCGCCTTAGACGAGGCGAAAAGGAGTGTCAGACTGTTACTGCTTAATAACCACCCCGTTCCTACTCCTGCTTTTTGAGCCGGAGCCCCGGTAACCCGCTAGTCAGTCCGCAGTTCCGGGTCGGCGTCAGCCCTACTGGACTCCATGTAGTCCAGCAGTAGATCTCATGTGCTGTTGACGATGATTACAATTACTATGACGTTCAAATTCTTACTGACTCATTAATAACAATATTTACGCATCTAATGACGTCTATAACACTATTTATTTTGGACTATCTAGATATCTTTGCAACGCAATCATTGCGCGATTGCAAACGAAATAATAAGATAAGAATATTGGAGAATGAGTCAATGTCATGATCATATATGGTGATATCTCGTGATGTGATGATCAATGAACAAAACGTCTAGTTTTTGAGACTGATCTATTTCATATGATTGAATGCATCAACAGCCTATAAGTGGCCACTGCTGACCAAAAGCCTCTTCTCAGACGGAGAAGGTTTGAGCATTAATCACCATGCTTGCTCAATGCGGGTTTGCATATGATTGAAATCACATTGATATTAGGCATAAATGTGAAATTTTGTTTGTTTGGATGTTTGTCCGTCAATCACGTTGAAACTACTTAACGGATTTTGATGAAATTTGGTATACAGACAAGGTATGAGCTGATTTGGGTGATTAGACTTTTTCCCCATGGCGACACGGGAGAAGCAAGTAAATAATCTCATTATCAACAACTTAAAAGTGTCCACTACTGAACAAAGTCCTTTTCTCGTACGGAGAAGGATTCAGCATTAGTTACCACGCTCGCTCAAAGTAGCTTGGCTAGTAGGTATTGTGTTGTTTCAAAATGAATGATCTTGAAAATCCTTTGTACAAACAAATTAAGATTGACAAAAACATTGGTACTACTTGGTCCAATATAACTGGCGGTACATCTATAGTACCGTAAATAGATGAGATACAGTCCACTATAACAAGACACTATTCATTTATTTTATTCCTTACAATTGAGAACAATTTTTCATACGTTTTTTTTTTCACACAAACAATCTTCAAAACTGTCAGCCATGACACATCGCTGTTTGTCTATGCTCAAGTTTAATGGGAGTATTTTATTTTAATGGTGGCAGCCCCAAGGTTGTCGCAAGGTCGCCTCTCTAATCCTGCTTAGTGTTGCCATATGGTCGGATATTGCTATATTTGGGGGTGATTTTGTCGGTCAGTCGAGATTTTTTTTTTTAATTAATGTTGTTATTTTAATTACTGGGTGTGTTTTTTACTTACATATGTAGTGTTAATCGATTACGTAAATTATGAATTACGATCATATGGCTGACTGAGACGACGATAGTTAGTCAAATAAGAATTTAGAATTACATTCGATTCTTACGCACCTCTTTCGTTTCATCAACAGTCATCAATCCTTTCATGAATTTAGAATTATGACTGGTATAAAAATGGAAACTGTATAATATATATAACTGTATTTATGACTGGTATAAAAATGGAAACAAATACTAATCACGAATTACTCGAGTAACTAAATTACGTGCTTATATTATTATTAGTACATAAATACATAGACAGCAAGAGTATGTCAACCAAGTACAAAGTATAAATAGAAGATAATTACAAGTATGTATTATTTGAAGTGGTGATAACATCGATAGTAATGAGTAATGAGTAAGGCATCTTTCAGTTGTGGTTTCTAAAGTACAATAAATCACGTTTTCATTTTCATTTAAAACGTAGTTTTACATGACTTGTTATTAGTTGTTATGTTTAGATATAGTGTTGTAAACAACGGTCTAAATAATTTTTAATAATAAATAGTCTAATAATTTTTATTTTGGAAATTTGTCAGTGTTGTCTCAATAATCTTAGAATGTACTTTTAACTCGGAAAACGTCACATTGGTACTTGACGTTTGTAGGTTTCGACCTCACATCCTCATGCATGAGAAGTAGGCGCCTTAAACCTCCGGGCCACCACGACATAATACAAAATTCTATGCATTCGGTACTTAACTACTCGTTAGAATATTGATATGTTTATAGAAAATCAATTAGGATGGATTTTCGAACACAAACAGAAGTGCATACATATCTATGTAGCGACTAAAACCAGTCAGCAAGACAAAATAAACATACCATTTACCTGTTAGCATAATGGCAACACCAAACGGATGCACAGCACAGCTTCTTGCCTGATGATGTCACCGAACATGACGTCAACGTTGACTTGACCGTCAAGTTATCATCGTTGGTTAAATCATCCATAATTGTCTTAAGCATTTTTTGTAAAATACAGATTATGATCGACTACAGCTTTGGCCGAGTAAAATACAATAGTGTTTGACCTTGATCTGTACCTTAAGAATTTAGGAATTTATGATGTGATCCAATACGAAAAAATCTGAATCATTTGGGATCCGTTTCATTTCGATAGGATGGTAGTATTTTTTTGTTTGAGGGGGAAATGTCGTCTAATGACTTCTCTCACCCTGGGCAAGGCAAGAGGTAGTGTCAGACTCTTACTGACTAAAAACCACCCTGTTCCTACTCTTGCTTTTCGAGTCGGATCCCCGGTAAATCCGCTAGGTAGTCCACGGCTCTGGAGCAGGCATCGGCCCTTCTGGGCCTGTATTTGTGGTGGTCTAATTGCTCTTTGAGGCACGGGAGGAACGTGATGCCGTAGTCACGGGTTTGGTTCTGTCGGACGGCAAACTGCCCTCGCTCGTCGTCCGCAGGATCGCAGTCTAAATTAGCATTACTGAGAATAAGAAGTAGTCAAGTTATAAGCCTCATACTCCCAGATTAACTAAATTGTACCCTTTTGGAATAGTAATTTCAAATGCATCTTCTACAATTCCATAGTATCATCATGTCAATCCCCTAGTTTCCAATCCACAAAAGGCCAGCAACACACTTGTAACTCCTCTAGTGTTGCGGGTGTCCATGAGCGACTCCAACTACTTACATCAGGTGGTTCCGTTTGCTCGTATGCCGTACCTCATAAAAAATCAACCATTATGAATTGATGGCTATCAAGTTTTTATGAATGCACTGTACTGATCACATAAGTGTACAAGACTATAACATTTGCATTGAATCGAGCATTGATATACCTTCGAAGGATAGCCGTAATATTTCTGCACTGAATAGGGAGTGTTGTAAAAACTGCTGTGGTATATGTCATAGGGTATTTATGTGATAGGTGCTGGCGAGACTAGCTAGCTTTTTACCGTGGTTAAAAGTTGGTAAGGGATGGGTTTTCCTCAATGAAAGTCTGACATTTTTTTTTTGTGAGAATGGAAAATCTCACTAAAAAGGGTGAAATCGTTGTCAAAGACTAATGTTTCACCTGCAGCAATGCCCACTTCTAGAAGATCTTTCTCAAGTCCTGACTCTGTAGGCAATGTCGGGACCAAACTATCATTAAGAAACCGCGCTGTCCGCGACAGGTCACTGCTGGGTTAGGCTATGGAACTCCTCTACACGAAAGAGGTTTGCCATAACCATCACGCTTGGTAGGCGAGTTAAAGATCAGAGTCTGAAAGGTTTCGATTTATTAGAAAGCGTTGCTGGTCAGTCTCTGTCAAATTTGGAGTCCGTTGGTCGACTCCTAAGACACCTGCGGGATGCGTTGACTTCAATGTATCTTTCTCTGCCGTAACCACACGGCATATTAGTACTTATTACCTGATTTTAAAGTTTATTTTTGTTCCTTGTCCACAGCGAGCACGTGTGCGTCGCGTGAAGCTATGGGCCCGAGACTTCACCGGTTTAGGCTTCCGATGTGGAGGCGGTGCGAGGGATGGGGTGCATGTCCATTCCGTGCTGCGGAGCGGACCAGCGGCCGCCGCCAAGTTACAACCAGGTAATGTATCGTGCGCTTTGTTATAACATCGTTACCTTGTCATTAAGGGTCTCAGCACACATATGGGATCGGAAAGGGATCGTCACCGTATCGCCTCGAGCCGTTCAGAATGGTTTGTATTAAACTCCCTACTGCAACGCACACTAATCGGAATAATAACGTAATCGCCTCGCCTCGGAACAGGCTCCGAACTTGAATTCCCGCGCTTACGGCTCATCGTCCCCGCGCTTACGTTTCTCCGTCCCCGCGCTTACGTCTCTCCGTACCGGCTGCCGTGCACTAACTATCGTGTTAGTCTAGTCGGTGTCGCCTAGCCGTAGCCGAGTTGACGTACAGGCACTGCTGATACGCTTTCGTTACGTGCATACGGTAGGTTGACGCATGGTTGACAGCGAGTCGAAAGGCGTTACGGTTACGATCCCTTTCCGATCCCATATGTGTGCTGAGACCTTTAGACTGATAGACATGAGGTAAAGTATTTTGGACCTTAAGAGTGCTCGTGGATAGAGTTGATTATTCATTGTCTTCATATCAGCTGCAAAACATCCACTGCTGGACATGATAATTGGTCTAAAGGTAAGCGTCCACAGGCCCGCATCGTACGTATCGCACGCAATGACGTCATCAGTACGTATCGCATGTAGGCATTGCTGATGATGCGGTCCGTACGATGCGGATCAGTGGACGCAGTTGTATGAGTTTCTATACAAGACAAACTAAAATCCGATGCGTGCGATGCGTACGATGCGAACCTGTGGACGCTTACCTTAAGACTGATAGACATGAGGTAAAGTATTTTGGACCTTAAGCGTGCTTGTGGATAGAGTTGATTATTCATTATCTTAATATCAGCGGCAACACTGCTGAACGTAGGTCCAATGACAACTGGCCTAATATATTATGTTATATTTTTATAATAACTATCTTGAGACATACTAAATTATCTAAAAATCACGGAGAAAAGCTCTACTAGTTTCGAGTCACAGAGGGACTCTTCATCATGAGCAGCGTGCCAATAGACTGGGCGACTTCGCCGCGTCAGTGACTTGAAACTAGTAGAGCTTTTCTCAATATATTTACGTGAGACTAAACCGTGGTTTTTGGGTAAACCAAAAGTTACATAAAAAAGCAATTATTTTGGACATTTACTAGAGAGGTGACCAACCTTTCTCTAATGTCACAGACTACCATTAAGTTTGACATTTGTTGTTAGGTTGGTACACAACTGGCGACTTTCATAGACAAAGTACTTTTTTTATAATGCCAATGTGTCACCTTTTTGTTGTGTTGTAGTGCAGTAGTTATTTGCTTGAATGCATTATGAACGCTTTGCAAGTTTGATTCATAAAGATTTTATTTATATATTTTACTCATCTCGAATATATTATATGACTGACTGAGTGCACAGTTGGCAACGTGTCGCAGGTTCGATTCCCGCGAACAATTCTTTGTGTCATCTATAAATCGTTGTTCCGGGACTTTGTTTGATGCGTATGTAAACTTGTATGTTTGTCGACATAAGACAAAATACTAGTGTAGGGCAACGTTTAAAAAAAATCTAGGTAATTCATCAAATATTTTTATCCAGTTACAATTACATCAGTTTTTCAAATTACTCGTACTAGTGATACCTAGATTTCACAAATAGGTACCTACTAATCATACGAGTATGTCTGGCTTGCTGCCAATTTGGAGTATGGCTCGTTATTCAGTTGTTTTACTTCGCTCTCAAGTGCACGGCCAATGCTAAATAGTGCTTTTATTTTGACTTTTACTAGTGTCATTTGTTTTTTAAGTGTTATAATGGATAAAGGTACGTTTTGTAATTAGATTTAAGTCCTTATTTGTGCTCGGTTAAAGGTGAAAATGCGTTGTGCGTTGTGGAAGATCTTTTTAAATGGATTTCTAAAAGTGGGATTGTGTTTGTGATGAAAATGTTACAGATGTTGTTTTATCAGGTATCATCAGATCATTAGTCTCACCTTATTAAGGGTTCACGTCAAATAGCAGACTTTTATTTCTAGAAAATTTACTAAGAAAATCATCAGATCATTGGTCTCACTTCATTAGATTTTTACGTCAAATGGCAGACTTATTTCTAGAAAATTAGCTAGGAAAATTCAAAAATTAAGCAGATCATCAAATCAGTATTCAATACTCATGAATCATCAATATTTTTGAATAATTTATTGTATTGAAAAGTCGAAATAATTTGTTTCTCACTGAGGAACCTACCCAATTTTAAGACCCTCTCAAGAATAGTTCTATCACTATCAATTCTTTGTCAAATGATAGAGATAGCATGCTATTTAAGTACAACTTAAAAATGAGTAGTATTTCAGTACATATTCTTGCGTGAGTCTCACGTACTTCGTAATTAAAACTAATGATTTTCCATCCTTAAATAAAATTGAGTAGCATTTCTGCATACAGTTAGTCTCCCGTACTTCGTAAACTAATAATTTTCCATCTTAAAATTCCAGGAGACAAAATCAAGAGTATAAAGATCGAGTTCACGGGCACGCCGCTAGAGGACGCTGTGTCTATCCTGTCACTGGCGTCCCCCTACCCTGTGGAACTGGAGGTGGTTGAGGGGGGGCGGTCCAGTGGCACTGGGAGGGCAGTCCACCACCCGCTACTGAAGAGAGCAGGATCCATGGGCGATGTTAGTACGGTAAGTTGGTATTCATGGTATTTTCGCCAATCAAGCAGACCGATTACCGGACCGGTAAGCTTATCGCTAAAGTAGGAGACCTATAAATTACCTGGTGGTAAGCAATTGGTGACCTTTGCAATATTAAGCAACGTCACGCCTTTGATCCCCGAAAGGGTAGGCAGAGGTGCACATTACGGCACTTAATGCCGCTATACAATGTACACCCACTTTTCACCATTTGTGTTATAAGTCCCATGTAATAGGGGATGAATATCAGAGAGGTTATAAGTGTGTTACCTTTTTGGGCTTTGGGGATGAAGAACGAGTGAGGGTAATCACCTTCCTCGGCCTTCAGTAGTCTTCCTCACAAGGCGAAACGCAACGCAAGATGCAAGCGTTGTTTCACTCTGATTTTTTTTTAATCTTAATTTTTTTTATTAGAGTATTCACTCTGATTTATTGTGAGCTGGTCAAATGGAGATACTGTAGTAAAAAAACTAAGAATAATTAAACAATGGCACCTGTACTCTGTCCCTTGCGTAAAACATGGTAACCCTGATACCTACAAATACAATAATTGTAACATTACCGGCAAAGGTTGCTTAACATTTATTCAGCTTCGATCAACAATGCACTTTAACTCTCTAGTCTAAAGGTAGATATCTAAATACCATTGATTACTTACAATAGCTAACCTACATAATTGTACTGGCTTGCTGTCGCTGCATTTGCAATGCGATCGACAGGTGCAGTGGAAAGCGCCGGCATTAGGCATTAAGTGTCTAAACACACTATGCCGGGGATACGCAACCGAAGTTCGGCGTGATTACGCCTGCAATGCTATTTGAATTACTGGCGACACATTATGCCGAAATTACGTTGCGTTATAGCTTACAGCCGAATTTCGGTCGAGCGTAAGTTCAGCGGCAATTCGGCGGCAACATATTCTGTAGAACACACATTATACGCGACCGAAGAAATCAATCGACTATAGAAGAACATACACACAAAATTGCGCAACTAAATTTCTGCCGCGTAAGTTCGGCACTTATTTTTTTTTATTTTTTTTTTTTAAAAAACGTTGCCCCACACTAAGATTATCTCCTGTGTCGTGGGTGCGTTTACAAACATACAAGTTCACATACACATGACACCCAGACCCGAAACAACAATTTGTGGATCACACAAAGAGTTGCTGCGTGCGGGAATCGAACCCGCTACACGTTGCGCGGCAGCCAGTTGCCCAGCCACCGCGCCAACCGTGCAGTCAAAACTTATGGTGTGTCATATCAACCGAATACGTTGCAACGTAAAATCAGCCGCGGAACTTCGGTTGCGTACGTTCGGCATAGTGTGTTTGGACACTAAGAGCTACTACACCACGGACTCAGAACTTTCCTATCACCGCACTTTCCCACGGTTCCCATAAATTTTCTTAAACGAAGCGACTTTCTTTGCCTCGCTCGATTGGTTTTTCTTCATGCGTCATTGTTTAATTATGATTTGTTTTACGTAATTTTGTTTATTATTATTAAATTTTGTAAAAAGTGTTAAAAGACGGGTGTTAAAATATTTTTACGTCAGGGGCCTACTCCGGTTCTCGAATCCGAAGTTTCGTTTAATCTTCAGCCGTAGGTTTTATTGATTTACCAATAGAATTACTTGTAATAACGTTTTATTTTTAATTTCAAATCAGAACCTATTTATTTATCTTCATTTCATTGTATACAAAGGGACATAGGGTCAGAGAAAGCGACTTTGTTTTATACTATGTAGTGAAGATACAAGACTGACATAATATAGAAATTAGTCATCTTCCCTATTATGGAGGTCTTTATAATAATAATATGTTAGTGAAAAAAAAAACAATTGAATAACAATAAGTACGAATGCAGAGAGTATTAAGTGTCGGCGATGTGCACAGAATATAAAATTAATCACTTCGAAAATATTTCCTGCCTTTGTCATTATCATGTTACCATATTATATAATTTACTTAATTTAAAAAAAAACAAAAAGAAGCTGCTCCTTTTCGGTAAAGAGGTTTTGTTGCATACTTTATCATTACGCACAAAATCTGATTCGGCCTTTTTTCCGGAGCTGCGGAGTACCTAGCGGGTTTACCGAGGCTACGGCTCGAAAAGCAGGAGTAGGAACGGGATGGTTTTTAGTCAGTAAAAGTCTGACACTCCCTCTCGCCTCGCCCAAGGAGAGAGAATCCAATCGATGAATTTCCCCCCTAAAAATTTAGAATATAAATCATGTTGTATATAGACAAGGAACTAATAATAGCACTAATAAACGATTAAACGCCAGCCAAAGGCAATAAAATCACAACAATAGTACTCTATAGACATTTCTTTTACCAAATCATGAATAAAACATACCGAGTGCGTATGTAAATTTGTCATTATGTAAGCATGCAAAATATTTGAATTAACCAGTTGTGCAAAAAAGAACAATAATGCGTTAGCAGAGTTTAATGTTGGTCATAAAATTTTTATCATAACATAATGGTCTAGGGTCTATTCAGATCCAATAAGTCCGACAGCGTACCTTTGATTCGTCTGGTGTTGCGGGTATCAATAAGTAGCGATGATTGCTTACCATTTCGTAATCCATAAGATCGTGTACCGGCCTTAATATTTAAAAATGCGACGAAAAAACGTTTTTTTTCTGTGAAAATTACTTTATGTTATTATAATAACCATCGTAAGGCATACCAAATTAACTAAAAATCACGGTTTACTCATGTACGTACGTTCGTACTACTTCCCTTCCTCTAGTAGAGCTTTTCTTTCTATTAATATACGTGAGTAAACCGTGATTTTTAGTTAATGTGAAAATTACCCTAATATTCGGTATTTTTTACGTTCGGACCTAATAGATAATAACGAAGATTTTCAAATCCTTTAACATTAAAATATTATTACTTTACCATACAACACAAAGCTTTTATAAACAAACAATGCAAATTGAACGTTAACAAGTACATTTTAAGGAAGTTTATCGTCTGAGTGTATTGTCTTGTCTATATGTTTTCCAAAATATCAATGTATGTTTTGAATACAAACCACGTAGTATATGGAATGTGGTGGATGTCTATTGTTTTTGTTAGTTAAACAATAGCCGATGTACTGACACTGCGCTGTATACGTTTATGGGCTAAGATTATGTGTAATCATGGGCTATTTTGGATGGTGAATGAGTGAATGTTTTCGATACTTGATATGGAGATAGATTCTTCATTATCATTACTATGATGCATTAGCTTTTGCTAGCGGCTTCGCCTGCAGTTTTATGTGTTATTCCAGACCATAATTTATCCCTGTTCCAAATTTCATCTTGATGCCGTTCAGCCGTTTTGACGGAAGGAATAATAAATAAATAAACTCTCGCATTTATAATATTAGTAGGATTATCGCTTACCACCAGGTGAGATAGTGGCCAAATACTGACTTTTTTGGAAATGAAAAAGGTTTAAATGAAAAATTACTGTATACTATTAAAAATTAAAGCATGTGATGCAAGTGATGGGTGATTTTTCGAATAAATTCTCAAAATGAATAAATATTGAGTACTTATGTATTTGTTTTTACTACAGTATGTATCCATTTTATTTTGGATTTAACCCAAAAATTCTTCAGTTGGGACAGACAGACTGAAAGCAACTACATATATCTAACAATGATCCAATAACTCTGTTATTATTATTATTATACAAATCTTTGTACCAGGAATGCCAAACTAATTTGCATAAAGGAAATGGCAATACATAGAAAATAATATGCAATACATAACATAATTAACCGTTCTTATGTATGTTTGTATGTAGTTGCAACGTATGCCTGGCATTTCCTCTCCGCTCACATAACAACCACCTGATCATGTTGACAAACATCTTGCACTATGTGTTCTCTTGTTTATTTCACCTGTTCATCGATCTTACTATTAATTCATTGTAGCGTAGTGATTCAATAAGCCGTGTGTACGTTTTTATTTAATGTAAACAATCGTTTTTTTAATGGTAAACAAGCAGACGGATCAGCTGATGGTAAACAATCGCCGCCGCCCATGGACATCCGAAACACTAGAGGCGTTATAAGTGCGTTGCTGACCTTTTGGGGGTTAGGAATTTAAGGGTTGTTGGGGAATCAGGGATTAAGAAGATTAAAAACTAAATACAACGCAAGCGTTGTTTTTCACGTCGGTTTTCTGTGAGGCCGTGTCTCCGGTCAAGCCGGCCCATTCGTGCTTAAGCATGGCTCTCCCACACTTAAGAATAGCTCTCTCACACTTAAACATGGTTCTCCCACAATTAAAATTATTGTATGGTGTTCCAATTTTAATTATACTGTAGTTTAGTTTTATCTTCTTCAACCAACAGATAACCACAGTCTCCTGCTTGACTAAAGAGTTTTTCTTAAAGAATTTGCCATGATCTTCACGCCTAAGCGTTCGCAGTAGGCAACAAATGTATTCTAATATATCTCTAAAATGTTATAACATAAATTCTCTTTTGTTCCAGCTTGAAAAGGAAGGCAAACTCCTACACCCACCAAGGTCACCAAACACATCAAATTCAAACAACTCAACTCTAGAAACGAAACAGTCGAAGAGCGGCATCAAGAAGATGATTTCAGACAAGATCATCACATCTACAACATTAGAGAGAAACAAGAAGGAGAAGAGAGAAGGACACACTACTCTAGAACGGGAGAACGAGAAGAATAGTAAGCTTGCTAACAAATCTAGACTTTCTGACATCCCACCAGCTGTGAACAAACCAGAAAGAAACAAGAGCAGACATTCCACGGACTCCGACGTACAAATTATCCAACCTGAAAACGGTATCACCTCCATGACACATATAGAACAATCAGAGGTACAGAAAAGGGAATATGATCCTAAAAGAGGCATGAAATTCGGTATCAGAGTCCTACCTCCTAATGTACCTGATGATGGAGTACTTAAACACAAGGGAGTCGAGAATGGAAGTGTCGCTGTTGAGAAGAAATCCATTGACGAGATCGACAAACCAGAACCTCAGCGTCCAGCACCAACTACACAGTTTAAACATGAGAATGAAACAGAACAGAAGAAACCTGTTGTCGCTAAACGCAGAGAAAAGATGGCTCCTCCAATACCTAACGCTAGGAACAAGGCCAATGAATCTGACACAACTGTTACTAGTCTAGAAACTTCCAGAACATCAGAGGCTTCTGCAGTAACTACTTTCGCTAGAAACGACCTCAACTCTAGCGGAATCAGGAGAGACGAAAACGGAATACCTCAAGAGTTACCACAGCACATGATAGATGCGGCTAAAGCAGCTAGGACCAACAGAAAGAGTACCACTGAACTAATTTATGAGAAAGAAAAGGTGGAACATAAGAAGGAAGAAGCGCCAAAACCGAAGAAATCGAAAGGCAAAGCTCCTTCTCCTCCGGACCATGAGAAAAACAAAACTGACGATAGCATTCTGGAGCAATTAAAAAACGTGAACGATTTCTTAAGCAATGAGAAGCAACATTCGAGTCTGTTACACGACTCCATTGTGTCGACCAGGTCTTCCAACGCGTCACAAATCAATACCTCAACACCAAAGGTGAACAAAACCAAGAGCCACACGTCCACTCGTCTAGAAGAGTCAATCAATTTCAGTCAAGATGACATTTACGATATTGTCACTAAGCCTTTCAGGCGTGAAAGTGATTCTCTGAACAACTTCTTTGAAGACTCAAAGTCTAATATGTCTTCAAACCAAGATGTTCATTCAGTGAGGTCATTGAACCAGAGTGACAAGAGTGAGAAAGGCTCAACAACAATAGAGCTCAACAACAGTGACATTACTATCCACAGTTCACCAAACAACGATACAGTGCATTCTGTATCCGATGATACATCCATCTTGGACGAGAACGAACGCAAAGCTGCTTCCCTTGGTGATTTGTCTAGATTCGAACTAAGAGCCAAAGCTAGCAAGCCTTCCACAGGTACTCTAGAAAGAGCTCAAAGTCTAGACATCTCAGCTGAGGACGCTGAAAATCCTGAAAGTGCTATATCACCCAAAAAGAGGAAAGCTATGTCGGTGGTTGAAACTACATTCTTTGATGCAGGAAATGAAGATGTGCTACCAGATATGATTGATTCAGACAAAGGCGTTATCATCAAACATAAGGAACCTCGATTGAGCCTTAACATTGCTAAAACATCGGCAATGGAAGGACTCAACACTTTCCAAAGAAACCGTTTGAAGAAAGGTTCGGAATTTGGTAATTTAGAAGACGCTATAGTCAAGGGATCTTCTAGTTCAGTAGAATCCGATAAAAATGAGGAATCTAGCTTTACTAAGCCCAAAGATTTTGAGCTTTATAAAGAGAGTGAGCATGAAACGTCTGATCATCTTGCAAGAAGGATAATGGATGAAAATATGAAAGTGCACCTTAAACTGGTATCTGAATTCGCAAAGTCTACTTCAGATGGAAGTAACATGAGCTCTTTAGATAGTACGCAAGAAGTCGCACCAGTCGCCACTGAAACTAAGTCAGTACCAGCTAAATATGAAGAGAAACTGTCAATGGCGTATGACACGAATGTACCAGATGATTTGAAAATGTCTCGTAATACTTATGTGAATAGTTTGGAGCGACCGAAATCTGACATGATGAAGAAACTGCTTGCTAAGAACCCGATACTGAACGTGCATATTGACCAAAGTTCTGAGAAGCATGAAGCGAGCACAAGTAAAGAAACACCGCAGACGGACGCATTCAAATCCGCAATGCATCAACCTGACATCGTAAACTTTGACTTGAAAACATCACAGACAGAGAAAGCCAGGGATTATGATGACTTCGTTAGTAACATTAGGATTGGATCGAACAATAACAGTCTAAATTACCCTAAAAAACTTGAAACTTTCTCCTCAGATTGGAAGGAACCCAAAGATGTAAACACCAATGTCGTTACAATTACCACTGAGAAATCTCAACCCGTTGAAGAAAAACTTAAAACGTTTCGCGATCACACAAAGTCTATTGAGATAGGTGAGCCTACTATACGTATGATGCCGCCTGATGTTCTGGAAGGGATTCGACGAAGACACGATGAGAGGGAGAGGACGCTATACATGGAACCAGCGAGCGTTTCACTGACAATGACCCAAGAACCTGTTCAGAAAACAGTAACTGTTAATGTTAATGAAGATGAGTTCGGCAACAAAGTTATTACACAGAACGTTGAGAAAATATCCACAAAGTACATCACCACTAAAGCTGAAGCTCCCTTACAAGTAGAACAGATTAGTTTTGGTATCATGAGAGGAGGAGAGATAAATGAAATGCAGCTAGAAGAAGGAGATGTCAAAGATATTGATAAGAGAGTCTTAGACGAAATCAAAAGACAAAATCCTAACATGCACTTCACTACGGACGAACCAGCTTACACAAGAACGGAGACAATCATTCTGAACACAACAGAAATGAACGAGGAACAAGCACAGGCTTTGATGGAAAAACTTAAAAATGATCCGAGTTTCATGTCCCAAAAGTCACCTGAAGAGTTATCACGTATGGGAATCAGAATCATCCAAGATCTTGAGGACGTGCAGACATCCACAGGAGATTCTGTAGAGGTCACCAAAACAAGATACTCTATAAACCCATCGATAACAGACGTACAAAAGGATTGCAAAGAGACGGACAGTCAGAAGGATCACATCACAGAGATACAAGTAGTCACACCACGCACGGAACAGATGCAAAAACAGAAGGAAAGTAAAGATAAAATTTCTAGCAGACAGAGAGCACCGCCTTACGAGGAACCCCCTCTATCCTACGAATTAGACATTGAACTGCTGAATGACTTCATTCACAACGAAAGGCACGTATCAGCTAAGCAACTAGCTGACGAACAGAAACGAGCGAAAACAAACCAATCGAACGAACCAAAGAAACGACATTCGGACTTCGACTTACCAAGGAACAGTCATATTAAATTCCGCACAGCCACATACGAATCTCCTAAGGGCACCATAGTCACGAGCACAGATCTTGAGAACCGGAGACTGTCGCAACTAGACCAGCTACAGTTACGGTCTCCTGAACAACAGAAACCGCAAATTTCCGCGAAGCCGAGCAACATACCGGTTAAAGCGGAAAAATCGAAAGTATCTCCGGGCGTTTCGTCGAAAATTCCGGTTTTTACAACGCAAAAGTCACTAAGTCAGGAGAATTTGACCGATACTAAGTTCTCTTTGCCTCGCTCCCCGCCCCCTCAGTTCAGTAGTTCTGGCAACATTTCTGTGACGTCGATTATAAAGAGCAGCTCTAGGAGTCCTAGTGGCGGGAAACTGTAATATACAAATGCAATAACGTCAAGATAATAGTTTTAAAGATTACAATTTACGATCAAATCAGTATTCGTTTTGAATTGTTTGATCGCCACCCTAAAGAGATGATCATTGGCCCAAATATTGTTACTGGCAACATCAATTTCAATTCTAAATTTAAAATGGAGATGTCAAATCGGCGTGTTCACACAGACGGGCACCGCTAGTCGAGTTATGAGACGATTTGTACGAAACAAATTAATAATCATAAACTCGGCTTTAAGTTAAAATATCAGCTTTGCCGAATAAATTATTGATCTAATTTTTGTAATGATCTTTAAAACAGTATACATAAGAATCACATTATAAAATGTGTTAAGTTTTTATGCTACCCTGTGGTAGTAATTTGAATACAAATTGTATAAAATCCTGATATACATAAGTTTACAATAAATATATTAAAATGATATATGTAGGATTTAGGCTACTCTTTCAAAGTGTCTTATTAAAGTGCCACAAACACAAGATTAATTTTAAAATTTATATATTAGGTACTTTAGATGTTTCTTTTATCTAATCTTTATTCCAAAAGTGCCTTCTATGAAATCGATTTATATGAAAAAAGAAAATATCTTTGTCTATTTACTTTTTGACAGATTTATAGGTTGTGAAAAATAAATGTTAAATATTGAATTAAATATATCATTTTTATGTTATGTCACAATTTATTATAATTATTATAATATAAATAAATAAATAAACGAAAACGCAATGAAATAATCATGAGATTGTATAATTATTGTATAATTTAAAATAAAATATATTAATTATGTATTACCAATTGACATTCCGTCCGAAAGTATTACCAATATTAAATAATAAGTTTATTATAACATAAGTACTTAATTACGTTCGCAGCGGTTATTGCAGAAACGAAGATTTCTGGGCCATTTACTTTGTTAAGTTATAGTTTAGGTCTCATGTCTATTTTACATAATGGTTGATTTAAAAATTCGCTTTAAAACAAAACAAATATACATTGTGCATGTATTTTTGCATTAACAACACTAAAAAGTTTGCATTATGAAACCATAGACAAGATCTTGTGACAAGAATATTAAAAAAGTGTAGTGTCATTAACTACTTGTCTATGCAAGCGGGAAAATTGATTACAAAGTTATTTCTTATTCTGCTTTTGTTAAAATATTTTAATAAATTCAACTTTTTAGTACATTGTGAAGCGGATTATATATCGACCATTTAGTAAATTAGCCATTGTATAATTATTTATTAACATTTTAATTGTTAAAGTTGGTTAAAGTCGATAAGTAATGATCTTGGAACAATTACAGTGTAACATGTTATTATATCACAGTTATAAATATTGTATTTTATCGATGTATTATAAAATAAATGCGAATAAAATGTTTTACATCGTTTTATTTGTGCAAAGTGTTACCCAATGACTATTATCATGAGTACAATCACGTGTTTAAATATCGTTCGCTAATTACCAGTCACCCTATAGTGTGACGCTATTGGTCATGCAATTACACAGCTACATTGATTGGACAAACTGTCCTTTTGCTAATTAGCGCCATCTAGTGTTCAAAAAAAACGGTGACCGTAATTGCAGCGAATGCTGCTAATGATTATAGGTCCCTAGAATGGCTTGAAACCATTCGAGTAACGTCCTATAACCAGTTAAATAAGTGAGCCATATTGCAATGTATTATGTAATCAATAGGGATATTGACAGGGAATGAAAATTAAAAATCTATTTAGTCCATCAGTTAGGTAATGAAAAAATATTAGACACGTATTTTTTTATTTTGTCATATAAGAAAACAATAAAAAATACGTGTCTACCGTTTTAAAATCCAGACGGATATTAAAATAAAAATTAGTCATTTACCTACACTATTTTATGTTTCACGATATCAAACAATAGCTAAACCTAATACAAAACACTACAATTTTACTAATGAAACTTAATACAAAAACCATAAAACTAAAAAAATTACATAAACAAATCCTTGCAATTCCTCTTGCATTCTTTTTTCATCGTTTTCTTTAATCTCCTACCACACTCGTGTTCATCGCAAGCGTTCTTGTAAGATACAACGCACGCTTCCCTGCATACCTTCGCCGCTTCTTTCCGGCAAGACTTCCACCTCTTTCTTAAAAAGTCTGACTTTTCCTTCAAGTGTTTAAGCTCAGCCAAATTAATTGTACTCACTTCGTCGTTTAGATAATCATCTTCGTGATAAAAACTCGATTCGCTATCCGTATCACTTGTGTCAGAATCGGGATATTCGTCGGAGTTAGATTCACCTGACGTGTCTAATTCCTCGTCTTCATCACCGAGCTTGGCCGCGTCTATCCAAGGCATTATTGTCGGCGTCTTGTAAGTACCATCGGCTAAGGTTCCTGATTCCTCGCTGTCGTTTTCCTGTGAATTAAGTAATAAGAATAGTTTTAACGTGAATGCTATCGAGTATTTTATTTATGGAATAGGAGGCAAGCGAGCAGACGTATCACCTGATGGTAAGCGATTAGCTCCGCCCATGGACGCCCAAGAGAGAAACACAACAAAAGAGAAGTCACAGGTACGTTGCCAGGCTTGGCTTTTGAAAAAGTGCATGCTCTTTATCGAGTATCGAAAAATGCGGTTACTTTAAGCTCATCGTAGAGTTACTGAGGTCGGTCAAGTTGCTGAATGCATGTCGCTTTCAACCGGCCGATCTGGAAAGCATGGAGCAGGCTTATGTTCAACAGTGGACGTCTTGAGACTATAAAGTTAATTTACACAGCCACACGACGTCTATTGCTGAACTAAGGTAGTCCCCAAAGACTTCCAGATAGGCTGATTGGAAACGACCTGCATCCAGCGACTCACTGCGACTTTAATCTGGTAGGTACGCTTAGTACGAGTTTGGTTTACGTTTAAAGTAATCGAAACGAGAGCGCGTTCGGCGCTCTGGTTGGTTGGTTTATTCGAGCCGGCATTATAAAGCAAACTCATACTAAGGGTACCCAGATCGTTCGACCATCCTGTGGGTGGATGTCCTACGCTACGTTACCGCTAGTGTAGCCTCGTATATGTCAGTAAATCATAACACGTAAAGCACTTACTTCCAGAATGAGCAGGGCAAGTACTCTGGAGTCGTCTTGCTCAGAACTATTCGTTGGAATATCGACGGAGTAATCACCGCCTGCCCTTAAAATCTGCTGTGCTTGTGATAATGCCTGGAATATTAAGAATATCAATATAGTAGACATTTTGTGACTACACTAACTTAGGTAATTTTCTAGAAAATGTTTCGTCTTACGTAATTAGGAACGAAAGTTATATCTTTCTTTGGTTAACAAAAACTATTAAGTAATTAGAATATCTTTTTTTATGGAATAAGCCGATAAATGAAAAGACGCCTATGGACACTTGAAACCCTAGAGGCGTTTCACTTGTAACGCCTTTTGGGGTTTAGGAATTTAAGGGTTATTGGAGAATCCGGGATTGGGAAGATTGGGAAGGGGGGTAATTGGGCCTCCGGTAACCTCACTCACACAACGCAAGCGTTTCACGTCGGTTTTCTTTAAGGCCGTGGTATCACTCCGGTCGAGCCAGCCCATTCGTGCCGAAGCATGGCTCTTCCACATTTTAAAATAACATGAAATATACTTACACCGTAGAAAAACACGGCAACAGCAGTCGTGAATATGTCCATGGCAGTCACTAAAATAATTAAAATTAACGAAACATCGTCATCCTTGTTGGAGTTTCAATTAAAACTAAGATTGCGTTGCAGAATTACTTTATTAAAATTGTATAACAGACGAATCAATCTCAAATACCTTATACTGGATTTTGATGCCATGCTATTGGAGAAAGATGTGATGTAACTGAGTGTGGAACGTTAATATAGAAAGACGCTTGTACAACTTCACCAAATACAGAAAGAAGGGCTAATTGTAATCTCTATTCTGAGAAAACAAGTTTCGCCCAAAACTTTGTTGATAAAAAAATAACTAAAAACTGCTAGGGAGTGGAATTCTTTGCCGGAGTCTGTGTTGCCTGATGGGTATAACCTGGGTGTCTTCAAAGCCCGAGTGAATAGGTTGCTTTTGGGAAGACGTGTGATTCAGGATAGATATTTGAAATCCATTGCCAGATTTATACCTGGTTTCTCAAAGATTTTTCAGCTATTGTTAAGGTCTATCTACATTTAGGTTCATAGGTTTCAGAAAGAAATAATAGGACCTACAGTGATTTGTTGTGTGAGACATATCCAATTTTTTGTAGCTGAATCTACTGCTACTGCTATCTGATACCTAGACTATTCAACCCCTAAAAATATTCTTCAAAGCCTCAGGATCATACCTTTACAGAAGAATATCAATAAATCAGTATGCCACATAGCAGTTCTTACTGGGACTTTAAACTTTGGGAAACAATCACGAGACACAATCAAATATTAATTAAATTTATTCACCACCTATTATACAACATAATAATTAACAAACAAACGTGTATCTATACATCCTACTCCTCATACGAAGGTCTATTTCTATCAGATTCAAAATTCTTAGAACAACTCTTCTTGCATTCTTTTTTCAGTGTCCTTTTCGACCTTTTTGAGCACTTACGTCTTTTACATACAGTTTTGTAAGCCCTTTCGCATGCTTTGGTGCACATTTTACTTGCTTTTCTTACACAACTTCTGTGCCACCTTCTTGATTCGAAATGTACTCTTGATACTTTCGTACCGCGTTTGTGTATATGCTGCATGTCTTGGTCATCATCGTGGTAGTCTGAGCCTGCGACGGAGCTGCCTTCTGCAGTCAGGTCCTGCTTACTGTCCCCACTGGAGACATCAGAACTTGAAGACTTGTGCTTCGCTTCTATAGCTATCTGGAAGGTTAATGGAAGTTCTTTGATGATGTTGTGGTTTGATTAAAATTCACTAAGGTTTAAGGTAATAAAGAAAGAAGATTTTTTGTGAATTGAATTGATGTTTTTCTTACCTTCTGGTGTCCGTTCGAGGGGTTTCGCTTAAATTCCTAATCCCCAAAAGGCCAGCAACGCACATGTAACACCTCTGGTGTTTCAGGAGTCCATGGGCGGTGGCGATTGCTTACCATCAAGTGATCCGTCTGCTCATTTACTAGCTTATACTATAAAAATCCTAGAGAGCGTCCTATTCAAGGGTCTCATAGAAACCACATTTTTTTGCGCCGTGTCCGTGTCGTTTTATGGACATTTGAGCAGCGCTCCTATATTACTGGCCTAAGCATTTGAACTTAGTATGCCTAAGGGATACTCGTAATACGGCTCTATTCAATTTATAAATGTCTATAAAAGTAACTTACCAAAATATTCAGGATTGCAATAACGACGACTTTCATGATCCATGTGTGGCGAGAGGAAATTGTAGTAACAACTTTATTTCTCTTGTTTTATGTTCCAATTTGTTTTTTATTGTTTTAACGTGTAAATAATATCCTGTATCGCTTTGTTTGTGCTGAATTGCTGGTCATGGTGAACTGTTTGTAAATAAAACTATTCTATTTTTGTCATTATTTTATGATCTACTGCTAACACTATTTGCTTTCCGTCAAGAAGAATGTAAATCTTGTTTGATACACATTGAACTAGGTTTTTGAAATTTATAGATACTTGGTGAATTATTTACGTAGTTAGGTATTAAATTTTACTTCTTTTATGATAAGGACTTCTCTTATTTGGATATATAGCAATGAGACTCGAGTGAGTCGTTGCAACCCATCCACCACAGAATGATGTAGGTAGTCACCTCAGAATTTTTATTCCATAAAAAGATGGATTTAAGCTAAAGTTAGAAATACCTAGTCCCTTAATTTATATGAAGGTCTATATGAAGTATCGCTTAGTTGACTGTACCATTAGTACGAGTTTACTTTACGTTGAACGAAAACGAAACGAGAGCGTGTTCAGCGCTCTGATTGGCCGGTGCGAATGAATCAACCAATCAGAGCGCCAAACGCGGTCTCGTTTTGATCTCGTTAAACGTAAAACAAACTCGTATACCTTAGTATACGAGTTTGTCAGATCACGATCAGAGAGCTTAGCTCTCTGATCTACCAAATGGTGTCCTTCGATGGTACGTCTTGTTCTACTTGTACTTTTATTTTCAAATGAAATCAGAAGAATACAACAACAAGGAGTAAACGTTTAATAACAAACTTTAAGATCGAAAACCTTTTTACAATTAAAACCACATTCTTTGCGGAGAGCCTTTTGAGATCGGACGGAGCAGCTCAACTTATCACAGACGTCTTCATGGGCCCTGTTGCAGGCTCTAACACATTTATCCATTTCTTTTTAGTAGCTGATATGCATTCACTTCTTAATATTTTAGGGCCATCAGTATCTCCTTCCCGAATTCTTAAAGCCTTGCTCGCCTGTGGTCCTTGTTTTTCTGACAAGTCTATATCCCGATGTTTCTTCTTTCTGTTGCCGTTACGAGCACGTAATTCTGCTTCATCGCCTTCTAGATCTAATTCGTCATCACCATCATATGTCATATTGCCGGTCTCCGGCATGTCTATGTTTCTTCGCGTTAGAGGATTATGCTGTAAATTTATATTTTGTTCAATTACTTTTTATTTTTTTTGCTGGATATGTGAAAATCATTAGTCGTCCATGAGCGTTCACTGCTGGACTATAGGACTTCTTTACTAAAGAAGGGATTGCTATAATACATATAGTGAAGCGAAATAATCTAGAGTTATTTGCATTGAGGTTTATTGGTCTTGTCTACAACACAAATGTGACGCATTTATGTGGTCAGATTTTTGTAATCATTAAATGAAATTATAATCAAATACTAATCATCAATAGGTAAGCTAATTACAATAAAAACAGTAACCTTTTTTGCGAATTTCTACTACTTCACAGCTTTTTCTCTCAAGATTATAGACGATTCGAAAATCGGTTTTAAAGAAACAGGCAAATAATAAGCAGATTGTAGGTAAAATTTTATTTACTTACTAAAACTACAATGATATGTATTTCTGTAACTACGCACATAAAATGGGGAATACTTTTTTGCAGCTAACAGTACATTCATTACGTAGCGCCTTCACTGATCTTTGTGAGCACTTCAAGAGATCACACACATCTTCATGGGTTCTTTGGCAAGCCCTTACACATTTGTCAATGTTCGACTCCGTTTCATTAATGCACTCGTCTTTATTTTTAAACCCCTTTTTACCTTTCCTGTCCTCCTCTTCTGTTCCATCTTTAGACTGGGCCTTCTTTTTTTTAAGTTTAACATTTCTATCGAATTCATTGCTATGATGATAATCTTTTCCTTTAACATCTAAACGCTTCGGTTTAAATGGAGTTTCCACTTCACCTGATACTTCAACTTTCTTTATTTTTTTTACTTTTTTCTCTACTTGTCTCTCTCGTTCTTCTGAACTTTCTTTCATTTCTGTGTCTACATCGAAGTATTTGTGCTTATTTTTCTTTTGTTTTCTTAGAGGGTCGTCATCTTCATCTTCATCATTATAATGTCTTTGGTTTTTTTTAAAGGTTTTCTCTACTATACTCTCTTTTGAAGATTCACTCTCTCTCTTCTTATAGTCGTTGAGATGTATCGCTTCGTTATTGGTTAGTTCATTATTTTTTTTAACTTTATACCTATTTGAAAATGAATGATCTTCTAAATTTTCCTTCTTTCGATTTTGAGCTTCATTGAACATTTCAATTTTCCTTTTTGTGTCACTATTGATGGGTTTTAGTTTTTGTTTAATTAGTTCGATTAATTTCTGTTCTACTATCCTTTGTTTTTTGTAGCCCAGTATTTTCAATGACGATTTTTCTTCATGTTTGTGTTTGGGATTATCATTGCTGTTAATATTTCGTTTCTTCTTTTGTTTATTTTGAGATCGCGGCTCTATTCCATTGCCATTATCTTCGTTCGCGTCATATTTGGCTTTTGTCAAGTTGGTTTGAACGGCCAAATTGTCTCTCCTACTTATTGGATTGTACTGAAAATATAGAATTTATATTATTATACATTTATGTTTCAGTAATATGTCTCTAAGCATTACACATGATAATTTTACTCACTTGTTTGTTTTGGGATTGCCTGAATAGTTTCTTAAGTTTAACACCCGATAAGGTTCGAATCAAATTGACATTAAAACAAGAATAAATTGTAGTCATTGTAAGTCTTCTACTATTTTAATTTCTGTGAGTCGACATTGTTTTTCTTCTAGCTTGCATCTTCCCCTGAGATATCCCTTCTCTTGACGTCTTTAAAGATTATTTCTCCTATTAACAGATTGCCATCATTGTTTTCAAAGTACAAGACTTTTATATCATAGCCGTTTTTATTTCCATTGTTTTATTCATTGCTGTCGTTCACAAGTTCATCACAATTTTCTTGGGTGGCTTTTTTGAGGACTTAGTGTTTGTCAAATTCTGAACACAATCGGACAATCCCGAAACATACACGAGAGATGAATAATGTAAGGAACTAAATTTAGTGCTACTCATTAAAGAATAAAGTCACAGAATTAGATTGATAACTTTTAATGCCTGCTGTCGAGTTTAGAAGAGATTTTGTATCGATTATTAAAATAATTTATTTTTATATTTTTCTCCATCTTTTCCGCCAGAGTTGTGCTATGTTACGTTGCTGTGGATGCGTTTGGGTTCCAACAATCATATTCATTGGTATAGCTTAGCATTGGTGGAAACGAGTTCAACTAAGATATGTTTTTTATATGGAAAGATGCGTGCTATGGATGTATGTTATGGATGTATGCTATGGATGTGTGCTATGGATGTGTGCTATGGATGTGTGCTATGGATGCGTGCTATGGATGTGTGCTATGGATGTGTGCTATGGATGTGTGCTATGGATGTGTGCTATGGATGGTTGCTATGGATGTATTCCAAGACGTTGGTTAATGACGAACGATGAGTTAATGACATTTCTGAATCAGTGACTGTCTTCACACATCTTTCTAATTTATACCTTATAGTATTGATAATAAAAAAGATCTTACATCTAAAATGATTAAGCCCAGTAGCTCATAGGAGTCTGCTATCGATTCACTGTTTCTGTTGTCAGCGAGATCATCGTTTTCATCAGGAATAGCTTGGTAAGTCTTAAATATATTTAAGGCATCTAAAGCACCCTGGAAATTAAAAAAAAAAACAAAGTCAAGTAGTTAAAAACATCAGTGTTATAAGTTTAATAATGTTACCAAGCTCAGCAAGCTGATAGGTATACTTTATTTAAGTGGAGAAAATCATCCAATGATTTCTCCCGCCTTGGGCGAGGGGAGAGGGAGTGTCAGACTCTTACTGACTAAAATCCACCCCGTTCCTACACCTGCCCTTCGAGCCGGAGCCCCGGTACCCTGCTAGATAGTCCGCAACTCCGGGTGCAGGTACAATTAAGATCCATATTTTGAAAAGATATACCTATATAATAATTACTGTGAAACTTTAAAAACAAAATATTTAATGTTCTTTACTTACAACAAGCAATAAAGTTAGTATCGCCGCTAGCAGAATCATCTCAAAGATGACGAACGGAGAAACATAATGGTGGAAAACAATTTAAATTTAAATTGAATTTTATACAAGTCATTGGCTTTACGATGTTTAGTTACGAACATTTTAACTTGACTGATTGTTGGAACTTCACTAAAATAAGCGTTCTGCTATTTAAAAACACTAATATTGTTTTGAAAGTTTGTTTGTTTGAATGTTTGTCCGTCAATCACGCTGAAACTAGTGAACGGAGCAGATATGGCAGGGTATGAACTGATTTTGGTGATAGGATACTTTTTATTCCACGGGAACGCGGACGAATCCGTTGGCAGAGGCCAGTTTCAAATAAATTAATTAAATAAGTCAATAAGTTTGGTTCGGTAATATTTTTAATAATGGTTTTCACGGAAAATTTTAAATTTTGTAGAAACAATCTTATTGAAGATCCGTCTTTGTTTTGCGATTAACATATTTGCATGCGTGTGTTTTGAAAAATCGATTTTGTATGGTTTTGATAGTTCAAAAGACTAATTCTTTAAAAAATAAATACCTTTTCAAAAAAATTATACGATAAAATATTAGAAATGTAATAATTGTTGTTTTCTATATTAAAAATCACTTCAAATTATACAGATTTTGATATTATATTATTTTTTACATTTCTACTTTTGATTTATGTCCAAAAGTAGATTTTTTCACAAACGAAACCGCGTTCGGCGCTCTGATTTGTTGGTTTATTCAAGCCGGCCAATCAGAACGCTGAATGCGCTCTCGTTTCGATTAGTTTAAACGGAAAGCAACTCGTACTAAGAGTATAGGACATTATTAGAACTACTATAAATGATACAAGATAATATATCAACTTTAAATTTGGTGTTGGGATTAGGAGCCCTTGTAGGACTAGTAGTAAATTAGCAATATTACGAATTCGTTCTCCTGGACTCATTATTGTTTAGTCTCATTTTTAGATATTTACTCATTGATAAACTCGTAGGTGTTCTAAGATAGGTTTAGTTAAACATTATTTATGTATTTTTTGTGTTCGTCTACTTTAAATACAAAACAGTTACCAGCTACCGCTATTATCGCTATATTTACTTGATTTAGTTGAAAACATCTTTTTACAACTTCGCTTGCATTCCTTTTTCAGCGCCTTTTTCGATCTTGACGTACATTTCATTTTTCGGCAGACATTTTTGTAAGCGCTGATGCATGATTTCGTGCATAGTTTTAAGGCTTTTTTATTGAAACATTTTTGGAAATTCTTTCTTGATTCTGGATCTTTTGCTCCAGGTTTTTCATCTTCGTCGCCTTCTGCTGTAGGGTGCTTAAAATGTTTCTGTGGTTCTTCTGGTTTCTCTTTCATAACCACTCGAGAATTAGGGTTTCCCTTATAGTCTTCAGTACTTCTATAATCTTCACCTCCATAGTCCTTTACCGTTTCAGATTGTTTGTCTCTGTGATCATCTTCAAATGTCGGTTGTTTAGGTTTAAACATTTTCTCGTCGTCTGCATGACCACTGAAATCTTCTGGCTGTTTGTGATCACTCTTGTATGGGAGATCTTTGTTTGTTTTATCTAATGGATATTTGTGAGGTGTTTCATGGGAGAAATTTGGACCTGGTGAAGGGGATTTGCTCTCACGGTCCTCTCTAGATAAAGGCGTATCTTTTCTGGGTTGTGAATATGAACTTCCATGGGGTTCCAGTTCTCTTGCGTCATCATTGTTTGTTTTAGTATTTCTTAGTATTTCTTTGTTGTAATCATTTTTCTTTTCTTGATTGTTATTGTAATTTATTTTGGGCTCGTTTTCCTCAGAATGTCGTATATCATCTCTGTGTGATTTGTAACCGTTATCTTCCCTGGATCGAATATTTCTCAGAATATTTTTCGGTTTATTGACACTTAAATATTTACTGTATTTCAGAGTCATGGCAGGTTCTTTAGAGGTCTTGCTACCCATAAATTTCTTATTGGAATTATTTTCATCTGAAGCAACCTTATGACCGATTTCATTGGAATCTCTTAAAGCATGTTTGGGTTTATTATCTTTTTCTTTTTCATAGGACTTATTCATTTCATTTGAGTACTTTAAACTGCTTTTATGTTTGTTAGTTGGTTCTTTATCGTATGACTTATTGTCTTCTAAATTAATTCGATGGTCGTTTTCATTGAAATGTTTCACACTGGTCTCATGGTTATTGATTTGGAACTTTGAGAAATCATCAAGACTGATTCTATGGTCGTCATTATTGTGGTTTGAACTTGTTTTAAGATGTTTACTGTCCAAGTCATGTTCCGAAGACTTATCGCTCATTCGACGGTCATCGTCACTGTAGTGATCTGAAGTCGTTTTAGATTGTTTATTGGTATATTTTTCTATGGATTTATGTGAATTAATATCAGATTTGTATTCTTCTTCTTTGGGATACTCTAAATGTCTAGTAACTTTATCTTCTTCACGAGACTTATGTTCCTTCGAGTTAAACATTATTCGATGGTCAGATTTTTCATTGGAATATTTATCTTTGTGTTCTCTTTTATATTCTTTTTCATAAGACTTTTCTTCGTGACTTATTCTATGGTCACCATCACTGAAATTATCTGACGTCTTTTGAGGCTGTTTATTGCTATATTTTTGAATGGATTTATGGTAATTGTCATTAGATATGTATTCGTCTTCTTTGGGATATTCCAAACGTTTACTAACCTTATCTTCTTCATTAGACTTGTGTTCCTTCGAGTTAAACTTTATTCGATGGTTAGAATTTTCATTCGAGTGTTTAGTTGTATCTTTGCGCTCTTTTTTATAGTCTTTTTCATTAGACTTATCTTCGTGACTTATTCTGTGATCATCATCACTGTAATGACCTGAATTACCTTTTGATACTTTACTTGGTTTATCATTTTCTTTGGATTTCATATCTTCGTCATGTATTTTATGCCCGTGCTCGACGGGATGCGCTTTAATTGGTTTTGGGCGTTTATAAGGCTGCTCAACTTCAAACGACATCCCTTTTTTTATATTTACATCACGATGTTCTTTTTCACTTGAATCTTCTTCTGTAATTTTAGGTTTTTTATGACTATATTCGTCTGAAATTTCTCTAGATGGTGGTGGATTTTGATTACTGTAATGTGGCTTTTCACTAGTATTTTCTTTGCTTTTATTAAATTTATTTCTTTTGTTTTTCTTATTCTTTGTTTGATGTTGAGTTGCTTGTTCTGGATAGTCTCTACTGGTTTTTTCTTTCTCTACTTTTTCTTCGCCATAAGTTTCGATTGAGACCGATTTATTGTTTGTCAATCCTTCATCACTTTCAGATTCCTCTTTCTCACCAACGTAATTTAATCTTTTAACACTATCAAGATTTTTTTCTGGCGTTTTTTGTTTATCATCTTTCTTTTTAGAAGCTGCGTCTTTTATTTTCGATACTTTAATGTTTCGCTCATTTTCAGCAGTTAAGTCTATGTCTGTATATTCTTTAGATTTATCTTTAGCTTCAAAAGAATCCATGCTTGTTTCGTCTTGATAATCGTCTGCGTTTGTGATAATTTCAAACCGATCTTGTTTTGGTACTTTTTTATCTTTCTTCTTTCCCTTTTTACTCCCTTTAGGTGGCTTTGGTGTCAATTGATCGATTTCATCTGTTTCCTCCTCAGATGAAATTAATCGTTTAGTATCGATCAATTCAACTTGTAATTTATGGGAAGGTTCTGAGGTTGCGAATGAGTGACTTCCATCGTCTATTTCAAATCTGTTTTTAGTTCTAAGATTCAGTTTCGCCTTTTCTTCTGCGATATTTATCCCTTTTTGTGGCTCTATGTTGGGTGACCCATCATTCGGATTTGAAACTGGGTCTAGGGTTGAAATAATTGAACGTTTTTGCAATTTATTAACAGCCACGGGTGATGAAATTAGTTCTACGACTTTTTCCCCCATAATTCTTCGGGTAGGGTTTGATTGGTTCTGGAAAATATAAGCTACATTAAAATGTAGAAGGACCTGCTTCTACCAGAGCAACTGAACTTTCCAGAATTCTAGAGAATTGTACAAATATAATGAAATTTAAAAACGTACCTATGTTTTATTTACATACACTGATTTTATAACCACCTTGTTAATATATGAACCACTAATGAAAGATTACTTCCTACATGTTTATTGATCTATTTCTTGACTCCACGACTTAAAATTAGCCTTTAAATACAAATTACAAAGCTGAAGGTACGCCAGCTAATGAAGAAAGGATTAAAGGAGAGACGAGAGGGTAAGAAAACTAAGTTAATAGAGTTATCTTTAATGATTCAATAGATTACATTCTAAGTAAATTCAATACTCTGGCATCCCTCGCTGTCTGCTACTCCCTCTTCGGTGCTAAAGACAAGAAAACCATTACAATAAAGATAGATCTAACATTAAAGGTAAGCATCCACAGGCCCGCATCGTACGCATTCCGTATGACGTCATCAGTACGCATCGCATGTAGGCATTGCTGATGATGCGGTCCGTACGATGCGGATCAGTGGACGCAGTTGTATGAGTTTCTATACAAGACAAACTAAAATCCGTTGCTTGCGGTGCGTACCTTAATGTATAAAAAGACTGATGACGGTTGATGAAGCGAAAGAGATGTGTAAGAATCGTAGCAATTGGTGTTCCATTGTCTCAGAGTCAGCTCTGCCTACTCCGGTGGGAGATCGGCGTGAGGTTATGCATGTATGTATGTATTGTATATAGATCTAATAAAACTAAGCTACTAAGCAAACTCACGGCTACTGGCCAAACCAATATCTACTAGGAAAAACAACTACAGTAAACTTACTTTAGATAAAATTACTAAGTACAAATTTTTGAGGTCTGCATTTTCGCCTGTCTTTTGGTCTCCAGATCTGAGGACTTCGTTTAGCATGCCTAGGTCCTCTAATTTGGATATTTTCTTCAGGACACTGACCCTTTCTTCGTTCAGTTTGATTAAGGATTGTAGGAGGTTAGAGAACTCATTCCTCGTCAGATTATTCTGGAACAGGTCTTGGATTTGCCGTCCGCGCTCCGCTGTCGCCTGATGGACTTGGGGCACCATAGATATCTGGAATCATTCGATTATATTTTAGTATCTGAAAACATCGACGTTTGAGGTCATTGTATACTCAAATCATAACAATTATAACTTATGAGTCAAGTGTGTACCGGATTACGGTTGAGCCAGTCCATTCGTGCCGACCATACCACGGTCTCACAAAAAACCGACGTGAAACAACCCAACTTGCGTTGAGTGAGTAAGGTTACCGGAGGCCCAGTTACCCCCTTCCCAATCATCCCAATCCCTGATTCCCCAACAACACTTAAATTACTAACACTCAAAAGGCCGAAAACGCATTTGTAACGCCTCTAGTGTTTCTGGTGTCTATGGGCGGCGGTGATTGCTTACCATCAGGTGATCCGTCGGCGCGTTTACCGGCTTATACCATAAAACATTTCTTTTTGTAAATATTTAACACTAAAACACAATAAAATGATACATACTTACACCCCAGATTAAAGTGACAATCACTACATAGCAGGCCAAACGCGGTACCATCTTACAAACAAAAAACAAAATGTCTATTTTATATTCAGTCAGCTATAACATTTTCTTTGTAACTTCGCCTTTCGATTGGACATATTGAAAACCGTGGAGAATTTGATTAGATTGTTGAGACAAACATAAAATGGTGGTTTTAATGAGAAATGTAATCAATAACTTGATTGAGGCTGCACGCTTTTAGTTAATTTGTAGTTAGTTATGTGTGGAGTTCGTTTTGTGGCCAACTCGTGGATTGTCCCTATCGCTTGTTTTATTTTGTTTTTTTAAGCCTTTAACTGCCATCAGAAAACTGTTGAAGGCAAATCCTCCACTAACGTAGGTCACCGGAGACCTACGTGGCAGTTAACGTGTTAAAAAACATTGCCCGTCACTAGGATTTTCTCCTGTGTCGTGGGTGCGTTTACAAACATACAAGTTCACATACACATGACACCCAGACACAATATGTAGACCACATAAAGAGTTGCTCCGTGCGAAAATCAAACCCGCTATGCGTTCCACGGCAGCCTAGTCACCGCGCCAATGCAGTCATGTCAGTCAGTACAGTTTACGTGAAGATTCTGAATTTCATTTCACTGTTTGATAGATATCACTGCTGACTTACGTAGAATTAGGTGTACTAAATGTAATTCGAACCACCATTTCGTTACACACAAATCGAAGCACCATGATGTAAACGAACACGTGTTTTAAAAACTGAATATTCCATTTTTTAAGTCGGTTAAAAAGGAATTGAAATTAAACAGATTGGATACTTAATATGATTTAATTGATTAGCTATTGGTTATGGATTTACCTATTATTTTACTAGCCTTATAGTTAGTTCAAGTGAAAGGCATGCTCAGCACGAATGGGCCGGCTCGACCGGAGTGATACCACGGCCTCACGGAAAGCTGGCGTGAAACAACGCCTGCGTTGTATTTTGCCGTACAATGTTACTGGAGGAGATCACATAGCTCTCATTTTGTCGTCACGAAGTTGAGATGTCTGTAAAATAAAAATAAAATAAAGTTGATATATATTTAGGTATATTATTATGTTTATAGAAGTCCCTCTGTAATCGAGATGACGCAACTGCCACTAATGGGACTGACGGTAATGAAGCGTCTTCGTTTTGCGTTTACAAAATAATTTAAATTAAAAAAAATATAGATAATCTCAATTCATTTAAATATAAAGCTCTTTAGGGTTGTGCCGTCTTGTCAAATTCTTTTAACTTTTTAATTAAATATGATAATAAATTTCTACAAAGTCATAAAGATACAGCTTATATTTCATCCAATCCTGACTCCCAGTTTCGCTGTGTGAGAGAGGCTCCTCGTTCGCAATCTCTAAATGCTTAATGCCTATTCACCAATCCTCAATACCCAATGGCTGGCAAACAACTTGTAGTAATTTTTTTTATATGAGTCAAGCCGGTAATCGAACAGACGTGTTACCTGATGGTAAGAAACCGCCGCCGCTCATAGACACTTGAAACACCAGAGGCGTTACAAGTGCGTTGCCGGCTTTTTGGGAATTTAAGGGTTGTTGTTCGGGAATCGGGGATTGGGAAGATTGGGAAGGGGGAATTGAGCCTCCGGTAACCTCACTCACACAACGAAACACAACGCAAGTGTTGTTTCACGTCGGTTTTCTGTGAGGCCGTGGTATCACTCCGGTCGAGCCGGCCCATTCGTGCCGAAGCATGGCTCTCCCACACTTAAAATTCCAGCAACCTCTGGTGTTGTGTCCATGGGGGCACTAATAGCTTACCATCAGGTGATCCGTCTGCTCGTATGCCGCTCTATAACTCTATGACATAAAAAATAAACCACTATACCAGCGGACTGTCACTGGCTGTTGATTTAATTCAAGGTAGATTACCGAATTATCTACGTTTTTTTTATCTGTGGTTCATCTTTTATTCATTATTTTAGCTTTAGTACGAGTTTGTTTTATGTTTAACGAGAGCGCCGTTCGGTGTTGTGATTGGCCGGCTCGAATGTACCAACCAAACAGAGAGAATGCCGAATGCGGTCTCGTTTCATTTTCGTATAACGTAAAGCAAACTCATAGTAAGGGTATCTACCTACTGATAATAAATTAGTTTAAACTACTCACAGACAATCCCCGTGCTCTAAATGACCTACTGTAGTCATCTTCCGAAGAATCGTAGAAATCTTCATAGTTTTTCAGTCTGTTCTTAGTCAGTATGTAATCCTGTAAATGTATTATCTTTTTCATGGCTTCAATGCGTTCCTCGTTAACTCTTACAATGTTGTTTAGGAGTTTCGCAAACGGATTCTGGATGTCATCATTGTTACTCCTTTTGTAGGACTTTTTCTTGAATTCATTTGAGTTTCCAATCTGGTAGGGTAAAATAATAGTGAGGTTACCTGAGGCCCAATCTTCTCAATCCCCTATTCCCCAACAACCCTTAAATTTCTAATCCCACCGTAAAGGCACCGTACTTGTGACGCCTCTGGTATTTCGGGTGTCCATGGAGGGCGGCGATTGTTTACCATCAGGTGATACGTCTGATAGTTTACTGGCTTATACCATTAAAAAATACATAGAACAGTTGCTATCAAGCAAAATTATCGGTCGGGGATCAAGGATTTTAGATTTCCGAAATTTTCTTCAATGCTAAGAATGCTACATTTTTGCTATGTCTTCCCGGAGCTGCGGAATGCCTAGCAAGTTACCAGGGTACCGTCTTGACAAGTAGGAGTAGGAACGGGGTAGGTCGCCTCTACTTAGGTACTACTGTACTCTCCCAAGGTGGGAGAAAACATTGGATGATTTTACCCCCTCAAAAAGAAGATGCTATCTCTACTCTTTAAAGTCTACCTATTTTAATATAGTGCTAGACAGAAAATATAGTAAAAAAATATCACACCTTAAAATAACATAGCAGCACTGCACAACTAACTATGAAATAACGAAATAACATTTCAAAATATGCAACTACATAATATACTACTAAGCAACTACAACGGCAACTAAGAACTAACTAAGTAGACCTATGTTCTTAATTTTGTTTTCCGTACGAAAATAATGTTTCGCATAATTGACTTGTATGTAAAATACACTTAATACTCAGTTATTTATTGCCTTCAATAATTTGTTGGTACAATACAAGTGTTGGTACCTTATCTCTAATCAGTGGTAGGTACATAAATACCTTTTGTATGAACGGCCAAAATTATTTTAACACTTAGATCGTCAAACAGTTGCTTGAATAAGAGTATAATAGTTATTATAGTTAATTTAGTGTCTCACGAAAGCTACAATAAAATGATAGTCTAGTTAGGTAGGTATGTAATAATAGGATCAAAATATTAAAGCTGTAGTAATCTCTTGTGTACCTACCTACTTTTTAATACCTGAACGTTTGTGGAGCTTAGTCTCATAATGGTCTCGTAGATACAGTTCGGTTTCAGAGGAATTTCCTCCCACGGACCCTGCGATTATGGAATGAGCTGTTCCTATCGAGGTTTTCCCAGTAGGCTATATTATGAGGTACTCCAAAATCCCGGGAGTAAATAGGTTTTTACTCAGACCAGGCTTACCTACCTGATTCTTAGAACTGTACAAGTAGCTAGACCACACAAGTAGATAATAAATTATTTAAATAGATAATTAAGTAATAAAATTCTTAGTAACCAGTGACAATGCATATGAAGATGAATGTATGCGTTACTGATAAGCCATCGGAGACAATGGTCATTAGATAGGAAGGAAATGGGTGATAACGGATGACCCAAGTTCCTAATTAGTGATAACAGTACCTATATCTATTGTTAAACGTGAGAAATTGCTGTTATCAATTCTTAAAACTATACCTGATCGTTTAAGTCGCTTCGTACCTAACTGTGACATTGTTTTAATTCTTTTGAAGAGCCCTCCGTGGGAATATCACTGCCTTGTCCTTATCATACCTTTGTGAAAACATCACGTACGCCAAGAAGCTACATCATAAACAGCCCGAGATAATCCATTGCTAAATTATTGGCCTCCTCTACATTCGTTCCACGCATATACCTACATAAACACAAGGTTACCGCATGCCCAGTGACCAATCCTCCCCCATCTCTAAAATGCCGGCAACGCACTTGTAACTCCTCATAACTCCTCTAGTGTTGCGTATGTTCATGAGCGGCGCCGATTGCTTACCCAGTGGTAAGTCGGAACGGACTTCCAGCCGAAGGAGGAAATAGGTTCGTACCTGAAGTTCTGTTTTTATACGCATAGAGGATACATCCGATGAATTATTAGCCACGGATCTCGAACAAACAGTATATTTACGATATTGTACTTATTGCTGCTTTACAGTACTCTTAGTATGAGTTTACTTTACGTTTCAAGTTATCGAAACGAGAGCGCTTTCGGTACTCTGCTTGGTTGGTTTATTCGTGTCGGCCAATAATAAGCAAACTCGCACTAAGGGTACAGGTAATTCGTCTACTCGTTTGCAACTCCGTCCCATGAGAGAAAATGTTTTATTGACCAATTTTAACTAGCGAAATCGTTTGTAGATGTTAGGTTTTATTAAACGTATACATTTACTATCTAGGCACCCTCGAAAGCAAACAGCTTTTGATCAATAAAAATTGAGATGTATGTATGTGAATATAAGCAAAACAAAGATTAATATTTCATGAAGTTTATTAAAACTAATTCCTTAAAACATAATACATATACATACATTATTATGTACAATAAATATAAAAATTACAATACACAAACATTTTATTCAATGTTTACAAATCTAGTCAAATCTTTAAGATTTAAAAAACAAACTATTTACAAATTATTATCAATTATGTGAATCTATGAAACAATTAAGAAACTACATGTGACTTCAGTATTATTCAGAGAATTTACATTACTTATAACAATTTCTCTTGTACTTAAACAATTGTTACATTTTATAATAAAATTATAATCTTTAAATTGTTATGAACTGATTTTAACATCTAATACATAGCTAAAAGACTTGAATAGACATTTTCTTGTACAATTAAATTATAAATTCCCAAATAAATCTTTTTTATAACTACCTAAGTAAGTATTGACCCTTTAATATAAAGGACTAACTTTTTAACATAGTGTTCACTGTTCAATTGGTACTTTTAACAAAATTCACATGAAATTAATACAATAATAAACTCTAGTTCACATAAGTGTTGTAACTAGTACTACTTGTATTCAATTTTAAACTTTATCCTCTTGAAATAAAGTTAAAAATTCAATAAAATAGTAGAGTAGGTTAACCTACTGTACATAGATTATCAAATTTAAAAACAAATCTACACATTCTATTTTCAATATAAAATATTAACTGCCATACTCAGAGACATTTAATGCTTACTTAAACTAACATTCCTTAGCAACGATTTTGTTTTGAAAACAAATTGCTAAGGACTGGGTAAAGCAATCATTAAATGACTCTGAGTACAGCAGTAAATATTTTAACTAACTAAACAAGGTCTATGTGGAACTCTGTCTATAGTTCTTAGTGTCCAATATTTTTTTGCCGCACATAGCACATATCCCCTTCTTGTAGGCGCAGGCCTGGCAGTAGTGGGATCCAACTTGGTGGACTTTGGTTCTGCAGATTCTGAAACAAGAAATAAATCATCTGTTAGTATGGTAAGACTGGTTTTAGCAGTAATAAAAATATGACTGTTGAGTCTAGCTGACTGGCTAGAATTTTGATAATAAGTTTCATTATTCTCAAGTAAAGCAATAAGAATATAGAACTATACTGATTAAGATTTAACAAGATTTTTGGCTAAGAATTTGTTAATTATACTATCTAAAAAATAAGTTCAGAAGTATGAAATGTATAATTTCATATTTCTGAATAGCATTTTCATACAGTTCTATTTCTAAAATATACACGCGTAAAAAGCCCTTCTCTGTTGTTAAAATTCAAAATTCAATATCAAATTGACTTAGAAATTGAATAATTAATACGACTTGCAAGGATCTTATAGTAAATATCGGAGTGACAGTAAAAAAAGACTTAATAGTAATAATAGGTTAAAAACTTGCCTGCATTCTAGAAATTTACTGGTGTAAGGATTGAATCGCCCTTTCTTTGCAGTAAGGGCCTTATTTTCTCCAACTTTCCTCCCTCCAGATTCCACTGTGTTCCTGGCTCCTGACTTCCAAGGGTCCGGTGTGATCACACGGCCCAACTTCTTCTCACATTTCTCACACACCATTTTGGTAAATTACTTTTAGTTTTCACCAAACTAAGTTTATAACCTCAAAATGGTAAACACTTATATACAGTGTAAATTACAAAATATCTTGTAATTTTCTTATCCGTTTAACTGTGTACTAGTATTTATTTGTACAGTAAGTAGCACTTTTTATTTAAATCCACTTTTCGGAGCAAAATGTTTGATAACAAACAAACAATTCACTAAGATACGCCACAGATTATAAACTGGAGAACGAATGAGAGACACGTCTATTACTGTTGACAACGTCGAGGAGACTGAATGAATGATTCGAAGTTGACTCGGCTCGAGCGGTGTACTCTGTGGCAGCCTGGCAGCAAAGTCAATGAGTGAGTGCGATAGAAAGATAGTGTGAGAGAGACAACAATACTCTGTTAACAATTTTGCACGTACACAGTTGTGTGTGTACGTGATAGAAAGATAGTGTGAGAGAGACAACAATACTCTGTTAACAATTTTGCACGTACACAGTTGTGTGTACGTGCAAAGTTGTGTGTGTACGTGCAAAGTACTACTATACTACTAAGTTCTAGATAGTACGAACCTACATAATTATGCACAAATCACTATGCGATTTGCTCAATATTTTAAATGATGTATATATTATATGAAAATTAATTAATAAAATTGTATGTATTAAGCTATAGTTTTTAAATCAGATAATTATACTTTTTATTTCATATTTAGATAGCAAAGGATTGTATTGAAGCTTTTTATAGTATATTTTATTAACTGACTACATAAAAGAAAGAAGTTCTATATACATATCTTCTCTTGGGTACCAGAGTTCATAGATATGTTTTCATTTTGTAAGTTGTTAGAATGTTTTAGAAGCTATATTTTGTACAACTCCATGTATTACTTTGTGTGCTCTGTAAACACTTCTTTAAATTTAATCTCTCCGTAAATGTGTGTTTGTCAACGATTATCTCACAATTCGCCGACCCAATTTTGATGCGGTTGTCAGAAAAGTTTTTGTTACAGTCAATCACTACAATAATGGGATAGGAACAGACATATAACAAAATCTATCAACAATTTCATTTAATATAATTATTCTTAAATATAAAAATAGAATTCACACAAGGCTTAGGTACCTACCTGGTTCTTGGAACTCTATAGAACCTACAGGTACCGTACAAGTAGATAACGAAATATTGAAAGAAGTAATTCTTGGAAACCAATGATCACAAATAGATGCTGAATGAGCCACTGATAAGCAGTGGGGGATACGTGACAATGGTCAGCTAGGCTATTCTGTAACTGTCAATTTGAACTTTCCAAGTGAGCTTGATTGCATTCTCGCCCGTCATTGGTTGAGTTATTTTCACAACCAATGAATTATTTATTTAATTGAATGGAACGGTACAAAAATTCAATTCATATAATATTGCAGAACCGTAATCAAATTCATTTTGATCTTTCGAATTGAAACTTAACTACTAATTACTCTAGCCGTAGGCAGGAAATGGATGCCTGAATGAGCCACTGATAAGCAGTGGGGGATACGTGACAATCGTCAGTTAGGCTACTCTGTAACTGTGTTTCTTCAAAATACTTGAACTTTTATTTAACAAATCATTATTATCCCGCGTTATTGAGCATCGTGGTAGTTTATTATCATGTTAAGATGCATCGTCACGCCTTTTATCCCCGAAGGGGCAGGTGCACCTTACGGCACGTAATGCCGCTATACAATGAATATCCACTTTTCACCATTTGTATTATAAGTTCCATGTAATAGGGGGTAAGCCTATTGCCATATACTGGGCACAATTCCAGACTCCGTGCTACTACTGAGTAATTTTCGAAAAACCGAAAAAAACCCAGTAGTCCTTTGCCCGACCCGGGAATCGAACCCGAGATCAGTGGACCGGCAGTCATATATTTGCGACCACTCGAGCAACGAGGTAGTCAAGTCATGTTAAGAATTAAGGTAAAAATGGAAAAGCTTAGCTAGATAACTAATATAAAAGTGAAACAAAGATATTATTTCATCAAGTTTATTAAAACTAATTCCTTAAAACTAACATAATATTATACATACATTATTATGTACAAGAAATATAAAAATTATACAAACATTCTATCAATGTTTACAAATCTAGTCAAATCTTTAAGATTTAGAAAACTATTTACAAATTATTATCAATTATGTGAAACTACATGTGACTTTAGAATTATTCATAGAATTTATATTAACTACTTTTAGCAATTTTCCTTGTACTTAAACAGTTGTTACATTTTATAATAAAATAATAATCTTAAATTGTTATAAACTGATTTTAACATCTAATACATATACAATAAAAACAATCGCTAAGGACTGGGTAAAGCAATAATTAAATGACTCTGAGTACAGCAGTAAATATTTGAACTAACTAAACAAGGTTCTATGTAGAACTCTGTCTATAGTTCTTAGTGTCCAATATTTTCTTGCCGCACATAGCACATATCCCCTTCTTGTAGGCGCAGGCCTGGCAGTAGTGGGATCCAACTTGGTGGACTTTGGTTCTGCAGATTCTGAAACAAGAAAAAAGTCATCTTTTAGTATAGCAAGACTGGGTTTAGCAGCTACAAAAATGTATAATTTATGTTTAAAAGAATGATTGTTTAATAATTATGTGTCTTCTGATTTCAAGAAATTCGCAGTAATCATTGCATGTAAAAGTAGTTTAGATATGTTTCAAATTGATATTGGCATATATAAATATAACTATCATGAAAACAAAGATAAAAAATAGAATGGGAATCTAATTATTGATGATGCTGTCTAGTAGTTTAGGTTCTAACAAGACTTTTTCAAGATTATCTAAAATGTAACATTTCAGAAATATGAAATGTATAAAATACTAACAAAACGACACTAAATAACACGCGTAAAAATTAAAAAAATCTATATCATATTGGCCTGTGCCTAGAAATTGACTATTTTAATACGACTTGCGGAGATTTTATCGTTATAATATCGTAGTGACAGTAAAAAAAGACTTTATAGTAATAAGAATAGGATAAAAACTTGCCTGCATTCTTGAAATTTGCTGGTGTAAGGATTGAATCGCCCTTTCTTTGCAGTAAGGGCCTTATTTTCTCCAACTTTCCTCCCTCCAGATTCCACTGTGTTCCTGGCTCCTGACTTCCAAGGGTCCGGTGTGATCACACGGCCCAACTTCTTCTCACATTTCTCACAAACCATTTTGGTATATTACTTTTAGTTTTCACCAAACTAAGTTTATAACCTTAAAATGGTAAACACTTAGATCAAGTGTAAATTACAAAATATCTTGTAATTTTGTCGTACGTTTAACTGTGTACTTGTATTTATTTGTACAGTAAGTAGCACTTTTTATTTAAATCCACTTTTGGGAGCAAAATGTTTGATAACAAACAAACAATTCACTAAGATACGCCACAGATTATAAACTGGAGAACGAATGGGAGACACGTCTATCACTGTTGACAACGTCGAAGAGACTGAATGAATGATTCGAAGTTCGAACTCGACTCGGCTCGAGCAGCGCACTCTCTGGCAGCGAAGTCAGTGAGTGAGTGGGATAGAAAGATAGTGTGAGAGAGATAACAATACTCTGTTAACAATTTTGCACGTACACAGTTGTGTGTGTACGTGATAGAAAGATAGTGTGACAGAGATAACAATACTCTGTTAACAAATTTGCACGTACACAGTTGGTGTGTACGTGCAAAGTTGCGTGTACGTGCAAAGTACTACTATGTACTAAGCACGAGACAGTACGAATACCTACATAATTATGCACAAATCACTATGTACGTACACAATATTATGTGATGTACGTTTGCAAAATTATTGTGTGTACGTGCAAAGTACTACTATACTACTATAGTAAATCAGATAGTACGAACCTATTTCATAGTTTAGATGCACAAATCACTATGCGCTTTGCTAGTAATATTTTTAATGATGTATATAGTATATGAAAATTAATTAATAAAATTGTTCGTATTAAGTTATAGTTTTTAAATCTTGATAATTATACATTTTTATTTGCATATTTAGATAGCAAATCGGATATGTATTGAAGCTTTTTATAGTATATTTTATTAATTATCTGGGGACGACAGTCGCGAGAAGAAGTTCTATATACATATCTTCTCTTGGGTACCAGAGTTCATGTTTTCATTTTAGGATTTTTAAAGCTATAGTTTGTATCTACAACTCCATGTATTACTTTGTGTGCTCTGTAAATGCTTCTTTAAATTCAATCTCTCCGTAAATGTGTGTTTGTCAGCGATTATCTCACAATTCGCCGACCTGATTTTGATGCGATTGTCAGAAAAGTGTTTGTTACAGACAGTCAATCACTATAATAACAGGATAGGAACAGACAGAAAACAAAATCTATCAACAATTTTATTAAAATAATAATTCTTAAATATAAAAACAGAATCACACAAGGCTTAGATAGATACCTATCTGGTTCTTGGTACTCCATAGAACCTACAGGTACCGTACAAGTAGATAACGAAACATTGAAAGTAATAATTCTTGGATACCAACGATCACAAATAGATGCTGAATGAGCCACTGATAAGCAGTGGGGGATACGTGACAATCGTCAGTTAGGCTACTCTGTAACTGTGTTTCTTCAAAATACTTGAACTTTTATTTATCAAATCATTATTCTCCCACGTTATTGAGCATCGTGGTAGCTTATTATCATCCTATTAAGATGCAACGTCACGCCTTATACTTTAGCCTTATATCTATACTAATATTACATATAAAGCTGAATCTATACTAATATTATAAAGCTGAAGAGTTTTTTTGTTTGTTTGTTTGAACGCGCTAATCTCAGGAATTACTGGTCGGATTTGAATAATTCTTTTTGTGTTGGATAGTGCATTTATCGAGGAAGGTTAGGCTATAAAACATCACTCTATGACCAATAGGAACCGAGCAGAGCGGGTGAAACCGCGCGGAAGTAGCTAGTTACTTATATTGGGCATATATGCCTAAAGGGGTAGGCAGAGGTGCAACTTACAGCACGTAATGCCTTTTGTTTTATAAGTCCCGTGTAATAGGGGGTAAGCCTATTGCCATATACTGGGCACGATTCCAGACTCCGTGCTACTACTGAGAATTTTTCGAAAAACCGAAAAAAGCCCAGTAATCCTTTGCACGACCCGAGAATCGAACCCGAGATCAGTTGACCGGCAGTCATATTTGCGACCACTCGACCAATGAGGCAGTCATGTAATGTTAAGAATTAAGGTAAAAATTGGAATAGCTTAGCTAGATAATTAATACATAATAAAAGCAAAACAAAGATTAATATTTCATCAAGTTTATTAAAACTAATTCCTTAAAACTAACATATTACATATACATACATTATATACAAGAAATATAAAAATTACACAAACATTCTATCAATGTTTACAAATCTAGTCAAATCTTTAAGATTTAGAAAACTATTTACAAAATATTATCAATTATGTGAAACTACATGTGACTTCAGAATTATTCATAGAATTTATATTAACCTTAAGCAATTTCCCTTGTACTTTTATCTGTTGTTCATTACATTTTATAATAAAATAATACTCTTAAATTGTTATAAACTGATTTTAACATCTAATACATATACAATTTCTAAGGACTGGGTAAAGCAATCATTAAATGACTCTGAGTACAGCAGTAAATATTTTAACTAACTAAACAAGGTTCTATGTAGAACTCTGTCTATAGTTCTTAGTGTCCAATATTTTTTTGCCGCACATAGCACATATCCCCTTCTTGTAGGCGCAGGCCTGGCAGTAGTGGGATCCAACTTGGTGGACTTTGGTTCTGCAGATTCTGAAAAAAGAGAAAAAATCATCTGTTAGTATGGCAAGACTGGGTTTAGCAGCTATAAAATTTTACTGTGGTAGACTAGCTAGAAGTTAGGTTTAAAAGCATGATTGTTAAATAATTATGTAGTGACAGTAAAAAAAGACTTTATAGTAATAAGAATAGGATAAAAACTTGCCTGCATTCTTGAAATTTGCTGGTGTAAGGATTGAATCGCCCTTTCTTGGCAGTAAGGGCCTTATTTTCTCCAACTTTCCTCCCTCCAGATTCCACTGTGTTCCTGGCTCCTGACTTCCAAGGGTCCGGTGTGATCACACGGCCCAACTTCTTCTCACATTTCTCACAAACCATTTCGGTATATTACTTTTAGTTTTCACCAAACTAAGTTTATAACCTCAAAATGGTAGACACTTAAACTCAGTGTAAATTACGAAGTATCTTGTAATTTTATCGTTCGTTTAACTGTGTACTTGTATTAATTTGTACAGTGAGAAGCACTTTTTATTTAAATCCACTTTTCGGAGCAAAATGTTTGATAGCAAACAATTCACTAAGATACGAATGGGAGACACGTCTATCACTGTTGACAACGTCGAAGAGACTGAATGAATGATTCGATCTCGACTCGGCTCGAGCGGTGCACTTTGTGGCAGCGAAGTCAATGAGTGAGTGCGATAGAAAGATAGTGTGAGAGAGACAACAATACTCTGTTAACAGATTTGCACGTACACAGTTGTGTGTGTACGTGATAGAAAGATAGTGTGAGAGAGACAACAATACTCTGTTAACAAATTTGCACGTACACAGTTGTGTGTACGTGCAAAGTACTACTATACTACTAAGTATTAGATAGTACGAACCTACATAATTATGCACAAATCACTTTGCGCTTTGCTCAATATTTTTAATGGTGTATTTGTATTATTTAATTATAGTGTATTATATGGTAATTAATTGATAAAATTGTTCGTATTAAGTTATAGTTTTTAAATCAGATAATTATACTTTTCATTTGACCTTTAGATAGCAAAGGATTGTATTGTAGATTTTTATTATATTTTATTAACCGACTTCCTAAAAGTAGGTTTTATAGTATATACTTATATAGGTAGTCTAATATACATATAAAATTCTCGTGTCACAGTTTTCGTTGCCATACTCCTCCGAAACGGCTTGACCGATTTTGATGAAATTTTTTGTGTTTCGAGAATCGGCCAACATCTATTTTTCATCCCCCTAAATGTTATGTTATAGGGGTAGTACAACGCTAATTTTTTTTTAATTTTCCGCGGACGAAGTCGCGGGCAGAAGCTAGTATACACATAATTTTTCTTTTGGGTACCAGAGTTCATACAAATGTTTTCATTTTGTAAGTTGTTAGAATGTTTTAGAAGCTATATTTTGTACAACTCCATGTATTACTTTGTGTGCTCTGTAAATACTTCTTTAAATTCAATCTCTCCGTAAATGTGTGTTTGTGTGCGATTAAATTCGCCGACCCGATTTTGATGCGATTGTCAGAAAAGTGTTTGTTACAGTCAATCACTTCAATAATGGGATAGGGACAGACATAAAACAAAATCTATCAACAATTTCATTTAAAATAATAATTCTTAAATATTAAAATAGAAATCACACAAGATTTAGGTACCTGCCTGGTTCTTGGAAGTCTATAGAACCTACAGGTACCGTACAAGTAGATAACGAAATATTGAAAGAAATAATTCTTAGAAATCAATGATCAAGAATAGAATGGCTGTATGAGCCACTGATAAGCAGTGGGGGATACGTGACAATGGTCGGCTAGGCCAACCTGTAACTGTGTTTCTTCAAAATAATTGAACTTTTATTTAACAAATCATTATTTTCCCGCGTTATTGAGCATCGTGGTAGCTTATTATCATTTTAAGATGCATCGTCACGCCTTTTATCCCAGAAGGGGTAGGCACCTTACGACGCGTAATGCCCCACTTTTCACCATTTGTGTTATAAGTCCCATGTAATAGGGGGTAAGCCATATACTGGGCACAATTCCAGACTCCGTGCTACTACTGAGAAATTTTAGAAAAACCAAAAAAAGCCCAGTAATCCTTTGCCCGACCCGGGAATCGAACCCGAGATCAGTTGACCGGCAGTCGTATTTGCGACCACTCGAGCAACGAGGCAGTCAAGTAATGTTAAGAATTAAGGTAAAAGATGGAAAAGCATAGCTAGATAACAAATATAAAAGGAAAACAAAGATATCATTTCTTCAAGTTTATTAAAACTAATTTCTTAAAAATAACTTATTACATATACATACATTATTATGTACAACAAATATAAAAATTACAATACACAAACATTTTATTCAATGTTTACAAATCTAGTCAAATCTTTAAGATTTATATAACAAACTATTTACAAAATTATTATCAATTATGTGAAACTACAACATGTGACTACAGAATTATTCATAGAATGTATATTAACAACTTTTAGCAATATTAACAACATTTTATAATGAAATAATAATCTTAAATTGTTATAAACTGATTTTAACATTTAATACATATATAATAAAATCAATTGCTAAGGACTGGGTAAAGTAATCATTAAATGACTCTGAGTACAGCAGTAAATATTTTAACTAACTAAACAAGGTTCTATGTAGAACTCTGTCTATAGTTCTTAGTGTCCAATATTTTTTTGCCGCACATAGCACATATCCCCTTCTTGTAGGCGCAGGCCTGGCAGTAGTGTGATCCAACTTGGTGGACTTTGGTTCTGCAGATTCTGAAAAAAGAGAGAAAAAAACATCTGTTAGTATGGCAAGACTGTGTTTAGCAAGTTACAAAAATGTGTCTGTTGAGTCTAAACTAGTGAGAATTTACGTTTAAAAGCATAATTGTAACACATAAAGTACCTAAATATTGACTTTCATTATTCTTAAGTAAAGCAACACCTAGTGACAGTAAAAAAGACTTTACATTAATAAGAATAGAATAAAAACTTGCCTGCATTCTTGGAATTTGCTGGTGTAAGGATTGAATCGCCCTTTCTTTGCAGTAAGGGCCTTATTTTCTCCAACTTTCCTCCCTCCAGATTCCACTGTGTTCCTGGCTCCTGACTTCCAAGGGTCCGGTGTGATCACACGGCCCAACTTCTTCTCACATTTCTCACAAACCATTTTGGTAAATTACTTTTAGTTTTCACCAAACTAAGTTTATAACCTCAAAATGGTAAACACTTAGATCAAGTGTAAATTACAAAATATCTTGTAATTTTATCGTCCGTTTAACTATGTACTTGTATTTATTTGTACAGTAAGTAGCACTTCTTATTTAAATCCACTTTTCGGAGCAAAATGTTTGATAACAAACAAACAATTCACTAAGATACGCCACTGGTTATAAACTGGGGAACGAATGGGAGACACGTCTATCACTGTTGACAACGTCCAAGAGACTGAATGAACGATTCGAACTCGACTCGGCTCGAGCAGTGCACCTTGTAGCAGCGAAGTCAATGAGTGAGTGTGATAGGAAGATAGTGTGAGAGAGACAACAATACTCTGTTAACAAATTTGCACGTACACAGTTGTGTGTACGTGCAAAGTTGCGTGTACGTGCAAAGTACTACTATACTACTAGATAGTACGTGCGAATCGATTACCTACATAATTATGCACAAATCACTGTAATAATACAAATCGATGTATTTGTATTATTAAATAATTATTATAGTGTTTTACACTTTAGAATTTTGGTAATTAATTAATAAAATTGTTCGTATTAAGTTGTAGTTTTTAAATCAGATAATTATACTTTACATTAAATATTTATTCAGCAAAGGATTGTATTGAAGCTTTTTAATAAGTATATTTAATAACCGGCTACATAGAAGGAGGTTCTATACACATAATATGATGACCATTTTCGCAAATTAAATCCACCAGATTTCAGCAAATTTATTAGGTCAGCCTTGACTTGTTTATAATAATCTTATACATATAGGTAATATACATATAATTTTCCTCTTCAGTACCAGAGGTAATACAAATGTTTTAATTTTTAAGTTGTTAGAATGTTTTAGAAGCTTTATTTGTACAACTCCATGTATTACTTTGTGTGCTCTGTAAATGTGTCTTTGAAATCAATAAACATTTTTATTTTCATATATCATTATTATGTGTGTTTGTGTGCGATTATCTCACAATTCCCCGACCCGATTTTGATGCGGTTGTCAGAAAAGTGTTTGTTACAGTCAATCTCTACAATAGCGGGATAGGAACAGACATAAAACAAAATCTATCCACACTTTTATTTAAAATAATTCTTAAATATAAAAATAGAATTCACACAAGTCTTAGGTACCTATATGGTTCTTGGAACTCTATAGAACCTACAGGTACCGTACAAGTAGATAACGAAATATTGAAAGAAGTAATTCTTGGAAACCAATGATCACAAATAGATGGCTGAATGAGCCACTGATAAGCAGTGGGGGATACGTGACAATGGTCAGCTAGGCTATTCTGTAACTGTCAATTTGAACTTTCATAGTGAGCTTGATCGCATTCTCGCCCGTCATTGGTTGAGTTATTCTCACAAGAAATTATTTATTTAATTGAATAGAACGGTACAAAAAATCAATTCATATAATATTGCAGAACCGTAATCAAATTTATTTTGATCTTTCGAATTGAAACTTAACTACTAATTACTCTAGCCGTAGGCAGGAAATGGATGGCTGAATGAGCCACTGATAAGCAGTGGGGGATACGTGACAACGGACAGCTAGGCTATTCTGTAACTGTGTTTCTTCAAAAATACTTGAACTTTTATTTAACAAATCATTAATCTCCCGCTTTATTAAGCATCGTCGTAGTTTATTATCATGTTAAGATGCAACGTCACGCCTTTTATCCCCGAAGGGGTAGGCACCTTACGACGCGTAAAACCGCTATACAATGTACGCCCACTTTTCTCCATTTGTGTTGTAAGTCCCATGTAATAGGGGCTGAGCCTATTGCCATATACTGGGCACAATTCCAGACACTGGGAAATTTTCGAAAAGCCGAAAAATTGCCGAGTAATACTTTGCCCCATCGGGAATCGAACCCGGGAGCCGTTGTCCGGAAGTCGCATTTGCGACCACTTGATCATCGAGTCAGGTAAAGTTAAAAATTAAGGTAAAAATTGAAAAAGCTCAGCTTAGGTAATACAAAAGCAAAACAAAGATATTATTTCATTAGAGTTTATTAAAACTAATTCCTTAAAAGTAAGGTATAAGTACATTATATACAATACATTTATACAAATATTCTATCAATGTTTACAAATCTAGTCAAATCTTTAAGATTTAGAAAACTATTTACAAAATATTATTAATTATGTGAAACTACATGTGACTTCAGTATTATTCATAGAATTTATATTAACAACTTTTAGCAATTTTCCTTGTACTTAAACAGTTGTTACATTTTATAATAAAATAATAATCTTAAATTGTTATAAACTGATTTTAACATCTAATACATATACAATAAAACAATTGCTAAGGACTGGGTAAAGCAATCATTAAATGACTCTGAGTACAGCAGTAAATATTTTAACTAACTAAACAAGGTCTATGTAGAACTCTGTCTATAGTTCTTAGTGTCCAATATTTTCTTGCCGCACATAGCACATATCCCCTTCTTGTAGGCGCAGGCCTGGCAGTAGTGTGATCCAACTTGGTGGACTTTGGTTCTGCAGATTCTGAAACAAGAAAAAAAAACATCCGTTAGTTTGGCAAGACTGGGTTTAGCAGTTACAAAATGAGTGCCTATTGAGTCTAAGCTAAGTATTTAATTATTGATATTCATTATTCTCAAGTGAAGCTCTTAGAGAATGTTGAACAATACTGATTAGTAGTTTAGGGTCTAACAAGACTTGACTAAAAAATTGATAATTATCTATACCTATAGATAATTATCGGTTACATGTAAAAAGCCTAGAAATTTACTACTTTATACGATATGCGGAGATTTTATCGTTATAATATCGTAGTGACTTTAAAAAGGACCTAACGGTAATAAGAGTAGGATAAAAACTTGCCTGCATTCTTGAAATTTACTGGTGTAAGGATTGAATCGCCCTTTCTTTGCAGTAAGGGCCTTATTTTCTCCAACTTTCCTCCCTCCAGATTCCACTGTGTTCCTGGCTCCTGACTTCCAAGGGTCCGGTGTGATCACACGGCCCAACTTCTTCTCACATTTCTCACAAACCATTTTGGTATATTACTTTTAGTTTTCACCAAACTAAGTTTATAACCTCAAAATGGTAAACACTTAAATTCAGTGTAAATTACAAAATATCTTGTAATTTTATCGTTCGTTTAACTGTGTACTAGTATTTATTTGTACAGTAAGTAGCACTTTTTATTTAAATCCACTTTTCGGAGCAAAATGTTTGATAACAAACAAACAATTCACTAAGATACGCCACAGATTATAAACTGGAGAATGAATGGGAGACACGTCTATCACTGTTGACAACGTCGAAGAGACTGAATGAATGATTCGAACTCGACTCGGCTCGAGCGGTGTACTCAGTGGCAGCGAAGTCAATGAGTGAGTGGGATAGGAAGATAGTGTGAGAGAGACAACAATACTCTGTTAACAATTTTGCACGTACACAGTTGTGTGTGTACGTGATAGAAAGATAGTGTGAGAGAGACAACAATACTCTGAGAACAATTTTGCACGTACACAGTTATGTGTGTACGTGCAAAGTTGCGTGTACGTGCAAAGTACTACTATACTACTAGATAGTACGAGCGAACCGATTACCTACGTATTAATTAGGGGCAATCACAATGCGCTTTGCTCAATATTTGTATTTTTTTTATTATAGTGTATTACACATTATATTGTATGGTAATTAATTAATAAAATTGTTCAAAATTAAGTTATAGTTTTTAAATCAGATAATTATACTTTTTTTTATTTAATCTTTAGATAGCAAAGGGTTGTATTGACGTTTTTTATTTTATATTTTACTAACCGAATACCTAAAAGAAATAGGAATACATATATTTTTTCTCTTGAGTATTAGAGTTCATATAAATGTTTTCATTTTGGAAGTTGTTAGAATGATTTAGAAGCTATATTTTGTAATTCCATGTATTACTTTGTGTGCTCTGTAAATACTTCTTTAAATTCAATCTCTCCGTAAATGTGTGTTTGTCAGCGATTATCTTACAATTCGCCGATCCGATTTTGATGCGATTGTCAGAAAAGTGTTTGTTACAGTCAATCACTTCAATAATGGGATAGGGACAGACATAAAATAGAATCTATCTACATTTTTCATTTAATTTTTTTTAAAATAATTCTTAAATAAAAAAAAAGAATTTACACAAGGCTTAGGTACCTGACTGGTTCTTGGAACTCTATAGAATCTACAGGTACCGTACAAGTAGATAACGAAATATTGAAAGAAATAATTTTTGGAAACCAATGATCCCAAATGGATGGCTGAATGAGCCAGCCCCGGATCTACATTTATTTTTAGGCGGGGCAAAAATTAAAAAATGCCGCCCCACCTACTAATGTTTATTTTCACCTTTATCATCCATATAATTTCAGCAAATGTCAATGTAATGTCCACAAATTGTTTGAAATTTGGACAAAGCCTACACACTAACCTACCTTCCGGAAATAATGCATCCATTACACAGGCCTACATTTTCTTTTTCACAAAAACTTTCAAGTTTCAGGTCTCCTATAGTAAATGGGGTGTGCTGATCACGAATCTGTGCTTAGTTTTTTTTCTAACACGTCAGGTTTTTAGGAAAAGTGTGAATAAAATTGAAAAAAAAATCTTAGAAAATATTTATTAAAGATATGTGTATTTAAAAGAAAATTACAGTGCAAAATTGAGGTGCTCATAAAAAAAATAACCTACGTTAGACAGACGTTGGTTTTTTTTTAATGAAATCGTTCTCTTTTTCCCTGAAAACTGCGCCCTGTTCAAGGCCCAGCAGTAATCAGGCATCATTCTAATATCCCAACTTCCTTGGTAACGTCTCTCCATCTCCTTAATGTTTTGATGGAACCTCTCTCTCTGTTCGGGTTTCGGGAAAATAATCAACAAGGGAATTCAGAAAATGAAGTTTAACGCTCATATTGCATCCCAGTTTTTTATAATTTTGGAGCATCTTAGCTACAATTTCTTTGTACTTAATTTGGAGACTTGTTATTTCCAAGGAAATCTTCTGTGACTTCTACGAATGAACTCCATACTTCAGATTCATCCTGGGTCATTGTATTCTGGAACAATCTATCCGATTTTAAATTTCGAATTTGAGGGCCTATAAAAGTTCTTCTTTAAGTTAAGCTTGAGAAAGTGCAGGAAATTTGTCGCATACGTATTAGCAGTCACCTTGTTTATTTTAAGCTTTGACAAACTGCTACATCAATCCTAACTTTATGTGAAGGGGAGGTGAAAGAACTGATTTTGGGTTGGTGCACATTTTTTGTCCCAGTACAAGTCTTTCTCTGAAAGGCCATTCTTTCTTAATGTAATGTAAATTTCGTTCTCGACTGTCCCACTCGCACAAAAATCATGGATACTTTGTAAATCCAGACTGCTGACCCAAAAGCATAGATATTATTTTGAGGTCTCCACAGAGTTGCCAACAATATTCGCTATACTTTATTTTATTTAGCAACAGCTCAAGATTCTCGTACGTTCCTTTGAGATGCACGGAGTGAGCAACAGGCACCGAACCATAGGTATTACCATTGTACAACAAGACACCCTTCAGACTTCTCTTAGAAGAATCAATAAATAACCTCCATGATGTGGAATCGTAATTATCAGCTCCCAGTTTCATGACTACTTCAGGAATATTATTACAAAACACCAGTGAACCCTCTTGAGAGAAATATTTCGCGAACTCTTTTTCATGATGCCTGTACCACGAAAATGTGGTTCTTGGAGCCAATAGATTTTTGTCTTTCAGTCGTGATCCTAGGATTTGTGCAGCATCCTTTGATAGACCCAAATCTCTCACTAAGTCATTTAATTCAGCCTGGATAAACTGTTGAGATTAAACTATATCAGGATTTCATCTTCAACGGTTCTTCCGTTTGAACTTTCATCTGATGATTGCTGTTGGATGGTGGGAAGAAAAGGTGGAGGAATCGAAATTCCTTGTCCATGGGGTACAGGTCGTTTAGCAGACGGTAAATTAGGATACTGAATTGTATGTTTGTTTTTCGAATGGACACCCTTTACATCACAAGAGCAAAAGTAACAATCGACAAGTGCTAAATAGTAAACATACAAACTACTCACATTTTTGTCACAAAACACTGTCGTGGAGACAAATCGACGAGGAAGTTTTCGAACATAGCTTCATCTCACGGTAATCAAACGCGTGCTGCCCCGATCTGCGATTCCTGCAGGCGAGCAAGAGCCGGGCGCGTATTTTTAACCGACTTTATGTATTTTTTTTTTTGATGTCGTGGGGAAACCTTCAAAAGGCGCCTAGCTTTTTGGGGAGAAAGACTAGGGAGTGTGGGATTTTACCTCACTAAAACCACCCCGGTGGCCACCTTCAGCACCGATAAGGGGCACCGAGACCTCTAACTAGACCTGCTCCGGAGCCCCTATGGTGCAACGCCTGTTACGGCACATCCCTAGGGAGACATGTACCTCGCATTAGCCTAGCCTAGTTGCACGGCAGCACGTGACCACTGTGCCACCGTTTTCCCTGAGGTCGCTAGATGGGCACCTAGAGTCCCCACTTTAGGTACCCGCGACCCCAAAGGTCCGCCTGCAGACGGACGCCTCGACGTCGACGCCTTCTATGAGCAGGATCGGCCCTCTCAAGATCCCGCTCAGCAGCCTCCTTTTGGGACATTACAGTCCCACAAAAGGAGGCCACCTCCCTCCAGTTTTCTGTATCTGCAAGCATAGCCTCTACTACTGCTGGCAGAGACAGGTCTCGCCCGATCTTGGTAACCAGGACCCGCCGCTCCGAGACCCACGCTGGGCACTCTTCGAGCGTGTGCTGTGCGGAATCCAGGCTACCTCCGCAGTGGTGACAATTTGCCGTGGTCTCTCGCCCAATCTTGTTCAGGTACTCACCGAAGCAGCCATGTCCGGTCAGTACCTGAGTGAGCCTGAAGGAGATGCGCTCCTCTCTTTTCAGCCAGGCTTCGAAATGCGGCAAAATGGCTTCGACAACGCGCTTGCGTGAGATCTCTGGCTGTTGTAGCCGCTCACGCCACCGCTCGAGCGCGTGTCGCCTTTCTTGCCGCCTCAGCCTAACGAACGCCGCTCCTGGCACTCTACCACCGCCGTTTTGACGGACGGAACGGATTTGGTCGTAGACCTTCGCGTCCATATCCGCCAGGATATCCAACGGCGGGAAGCGAGTCAGGAGAGTTGCCGCCTCAAAGGACACCGTTCGGTTTCCTCGTGCGAAGTAATCCTTTGCCCGACCCGGGAATCGAACCCGAGATCAGTTGAACGGCAGTCGTATTTGCGACTACTCGAGCAACGAGGCAGTCAAGTAATGTTAAGAATTAAGGTAAAAAATGGAAAAGCTTAGCTAGATAACTAATATAAAAGCAAAACAAAGATATTATTTCATCAAGTTTATTAAAACTAATTCCTTAAAACTAACATAATATTATACATACATTATTATGTACAACAAATACAAAAAATTACACAAACATTCTATCAATGTTTACAAATCTAGTCAAATGTTTAAGATTTAGAAAACTATTTACAAATTATAATCGATTATGTGAAACTACAAATGACTTCAGTATTATTCATAGAATTTATATTAACAACTTTTTGCAATTTTCCTTGTACTTAAACAATTGTTTCATTTTATAGTAATATAACTAACTTTAATTGTTTCAAACTGATTTTAACATCTAATACATATACAATTGCTAAGGACTGGGTAAAGCAATCATTAAATGACTCTGAGTACAGCAGTAAATATTTTAACTAACTAAACAAGGTTCTATGTAGAACTCTGTCTATAGTTCTTAGTGTCCAATATTTTTTTGCCGCACATAGCACATATCCCCTTCTTGTAGGCGCAGGCCTGGCAGTAGTGTGAGCCAACTTGGTGGACTTTGGTTCTACAGATTCTGAAACAAGAAAAAAATCATCTGTTAGTATGGCAAGACTGGGTTTAGCAGTTACAAAATAGTGAACTGTTTAGTCATTAGGCTAGAATTTTGGTTTAAAAGAATGATTGTTTAAATAATTATGTGTTTTCTAGTTTCAAAAAATTCTCAGTATGCATTGTTTATCGTTATAATATCGTGATGAATGTAAAAAATGACTTAATAGTAATAAGAATAAGATAAAAACTTGCCTGCATTCTTGAAATTTGCTGGTGTAAGGATTGAATCGCCCTTTCTTTGCAGTAAGGGCCTTATTTTCTCCAACTTTCCTCCCTCCAGATTCCACTGTGTTCCTGGCTCCTGACTTCCAAGGGTCCGGTGTGATCACACGGCCCAACTTCTTCTCACATTTCTCACAAACCATTTTGGTATATTACTTTTAGTTTTCACCAAACTAAGTTTATAACCTCAAAACGGTAAACACTTATATTCAGTGTAAATTAAAAATTTCTTGTAATTTTATCGTTCGTTTAACTGTGTACTAGTATTTATTTGTACAGTAAGTAGCACTTTTATTTAAATCCACTTTTCAGAGCAAAATGTTTGATAACAAACAAACGATTCACTAAGATACGCCACAGATTATAAACTGGAGAACGAATGGGAGACACGTCTATCACTGTTGACAACGTCGAAGAGACTGAATGAATGATTCGATCTCGACTCGGCTCGAGCGGTGCACTCTGTGGCAGCGAAGTCAATGAGTGAGTGCGATAGAAAGATAGTGTGAGAGAGACAACAATACTCTGTTAACAATTTTGCACGTACACAGTTGTGTGTACGTGCAAAGTTGTGTGTGTACGTGCAAAGTACTACTATACTACTAGATAGTACGAGCCATGTACGAGCGAACCGATTACCTACATAATTATGCACAAATCACTATGCGCTTTGCTCAATATTTTTAATGATGTATTTGTATTATATAATTATAGTGTATTATTCATATATTATATTAAGTTATAGTTTTTAAATCAGATAATTATACTTTTTATTTCATATTTAGATAGCAAAGGATTGCTATGCACAAATCGCTATGCACTTTGCTTAATATTTTAACGACGTATTTGTATTAGGTATTTAATTATAGTGTATTATACATATATTATATGAAAATGAAAATTAATTAATAAAATTGTTCATATTAAGTTACTTATAGTTTTTAAATCAGATAATTTTAATTTTTATTTCATATTTAGATAGCAAAGGATTGTATTGAAGCTTTTTATAGTATATTTTATTAACTGACTACATAAAAGAAAGAAGTTCTATATATACATATCTTCTCTTGGGTACCAGAGTTCATACAAACGTTTTCATTTTGGGAGTTGTTAGGATTTTTAAAAAGCTATATTTTGTATAACTCCATGTCTTACTTTGTGAGCTCTTTAAATACTTGTTTAAATTCAATCTCTCCGTAAATGTATGTTTGTCAGCGATTATCTCACAATTCGCCGACCCGATTTTGATGCGATTATCAGAAAAGTGTTTGTTACAGTCAATCACTACAATAATGGGATAGGAACAGATATAAAACAAAATCTATCAACAATTTTATTTAGAATAATTATTAAATAAAAAAAAAGAGTAGAATTCACACAAGACTTAGGTACCTATCTGGTTCTTGGAACTCTATAGAACCTACAGGTACCCTACAAGTAGATAACGAAATATTGAAAGTAATAATTCTTGGATACCAACGATCACAAATAGATGCTGAATGAGTCACTGATAAGCAGTGGGTGATACGTAACAATGGTCAGCTGGGCTATTCTGTAACTGTGTTTCTTCAAAAAACTCTAACTTTTATTTAACAAATCATTATTTAATTATTATGTTATCGGTTTACTCACGTAATGTTTTGACGAGGAACTCGACTAGTTTAAACCGCGCCATGTGTCGCGAAATGCTGCTCATGGATATGAGCCTCTAGTATGGCTTGAATCTAGTCGAGTTCCTCGTCAAAACATTACGTGAGTAAGCCGACAACATAATAATTAATTTAGTATGTCTCACGAAAGTTACAATAAAATCATTATTTTCCCACGGTATTAGTTAAGCATTGTGGTAGCTTATTATCATTCTGTTAAGATGCAACGTCATGCCGTTTATCCCAGAAGGGGTTGGCATAGGTGCAACTTACGGCACGTAATGCCGCTATACAATGTATACCCACTTTTCACCATTTGTATTATAAGTCCCATGTAAGCCTATTGCCATATACTGGGCACAATTCCAGACTCCGTGATACTACTGAGAAATTTTCAAAAAACCGAAAAAAGCCCAGTAATCCTTTGCTCGACCCGGGAATCGAACCCGGGACCCGTTGTCCGGAAGTCGCATTTGCGACCACTTGACCAACGAGGCAATGATAAGAATTAAGGTAAAAATTGGAAAAACTCAGCTTAGGTAATACAAAAGCAAAACAAAAATTTTATTTCATCAAGTTTATTAAAACTAATTCCTTAAAATTAACATATTACATATACATTATATACAAGAAATATAAAAATTATACAAACATTTTATTCAATGTTTACAAATCTAGTCAAATCTTTAAGATTTAGATAACAAACTATTTTCAAAATATTATCAGTTATGTGAAACAACATGTGACTTTTGTATTATTCATAGAATTAATATCAACAACTTTTAGCAATTTTTCTTATACTTAAACAGTTGTTAAATTTTATAATAAAATAATAATCTTAAATTGTTATAAACTGATTATGACATCTAATACATACACAATAAAACAATTGGTAAGAACTGGGTAAAGCAATCATTAAATGACTCTGAGTACAGCAGTAAATATTTTAACTAACTAAACAAGGTTCTATGTAGAACTCTGTCTATAGTTCTTAGTGTCCAATATTTTTTTGCCGCACATAGCACATATCCCCTTCTTGTAGGCGCAGGCCTGGCAGTAGTGTGACCCAACTTGGTGGACTTTGGTTCTGCAGATTCTGAAACAAGAAAAAATTCATCTGTTAGTATGGCAAGATGGTGTTTAGCAGCTACAAAAATGTGTCTGTTGAGTGTAGCTGACTGACTAGAATTTTGATAATGAGTTTCATTATTCTCAAGTAAAGCAATAAGAATATAGAACTATACTGATTAGGATTTAACAAGATTTTTGGCTAAGAATTTCATAATTATCGAAAATGTAAAAAAAAAAACAGTTCAAAAGTATGAAATGTATAATTTCATATTTCTGAACAGCATTTTCATACAGTTCTATTTCTAAAATATTATAACACGCGTAAAAAGCCCTTCTCTGTTGTTAAAATTTAAAATCCAATATCAAATTGACCTAGAAATTGAATAATTAATACGACTTGCAAGGATCTTATAGTAAAATATCGGAGTGTCAGTAAAAAAAGACTTAATAGTAATAATAGGATAAAAACTTGCCTGCATTCTTGAAATTTACTAGTGTAAGGATTGAATCGCCCTTTCTTGGCAGTAAGGGCCTTATTTTCTCCAACTTTCCTCCCTCCAGATTCCACTGTGTTCCTGGCTCCTGACTTCCAAGGGTCCGGTGTGATCACACGGCCCAGCTTCTTCTCACATTTCTCACAAACCATTTTGGTATATTACTTTTAGTTTTCACCAAACTAAGTTTATAACCTCAAAATGGTAAACACTTTAATTCAGTGTAAATTACAAAATATCTTGTAATTTTATCGTTCGTTTAACTGTGTACTTGTATTTATTTGTACAGTAAGTAGCACTTTTTATTTAAATCCACTTTTCGGAGCAAAATGTTTGATAACAAACAAACAATTCACTAAGATACGCCACAGATTATAAACTGGAGAACGAATGGGAGACACGTCTATCACTGTTGACAACGTCGAAGAGACTGAATGAATGTTTCGAACTCGACTCGGCTCGAGCGGTGCACTCTGGGGCAGCGAAGTCAATGAGTGAGTGGGATAGGAAGATAGTGTGAGAGAGACAACAATACTCTGTTAACAGATTTGCACGTACACAGTTGTGTGTGTACGTGCAAAGTTGCGTGTACGTGCGTACTTTGCTCAATATTTTTAATGATGTATTTGTATTATATAATTATAGTGTATTATATTAATATGGTAATTAATTAAACAAAACAATACAAAAGTTTTTTTGATCAGATAATTACACTTTTTATTTGATATTTAGATAGCAAAGGATTGTATTGAAGCTTTTTACTTAGTATATTATTTTATTAACCGAGACAAAAAAATAGTTCATATAAATGTTTTCATTTTGGGTACAAGATGTCCTAGAAATGATTTCATTTTGGAAGCTATATTTTGTAATTCCATGTATACTATAAAGTATCTTTTCATACAACCTATCGTGTACTGGCCTAGTGTGCTCTGTAAGTGCTTGATTGTAAATGTGTCTTTGAATTCAATAAACATTTTTATTTATTTTAAAATATATTATCATTATTGTGTGTTGGTGTGCGATTATCTCACAATTCACCGATCTGTTACTTTGATGCGATTGTCAGAAAAGTGTTTGTTATAGGGATATGATATCGGAATAGGTTTATTTACACAAGGCATTTTTACATATAAAAATAGACTTCACACAAGGCTTAGGTATCTACCTGGTTTGGTTCTTGGAGTTTTATAGAACCTACAGGTACCGTACAAGTAGATAACGAAATATTGAAAGAAGCAATTCTTGGAAACCAATGATCACAAATAGATGGCTGTATGAGCCACTGATAAGCAGTGGGGGATACGTGACAATTGTCAGCTAGGCTAACTTGTAACTGTGTTTCTTCAAAAAATTTTAACATTTATTTCACAAATCATTATTCTCTCGCGTTATTCTTATTAAGCATCGTAGTAGCTTATTGATATTCTTATTTTCATTGATTGGGTGAGAGAGCAGTGACACTGCTCAATTTATTTATAATAAGAAGCCCCAAATGTTAATTTGAACTTTCGAAGAGAGGTTGGTCGCAAGCGAATTTCACTTCGATCTTTCAATTGAAAGTAATAGAATATCTAGCTGTAGGCAGGAAATGAGTCATGAGTTAATAATCCAATTAGTCGTAAGATTTTAATTAGAATAGAATAGAATAGAATACTTTATTTGCAAAGAATGTAGGTACAACTTGTTTGGTAACTATTCTCGATTAAGAGTTGAATAAAGTTAGGTAGGTGCTTCTCTTTTCAGGTTTAAGGTTTAGGTAAAGGATCTAATGACTTAATAAACGTACAAGTAAATAACGAAATATTGAAAGAAGTATTTTCTTCAGTTCTTGGAAATAAATGATCATAAATAGGTGGCTGTATGAGCTACTGATAAGCTGTGGGTGATACGTGACAACAATCAGCTAGGATATTAAAAGTCAGGTAGGAACTTACTCTCTTTTCAGATTTAGGTAGGTTTAGGAGGTTTAGGTAAAGGATATAATAACTTAATGACAACACGGAGTTTATTTATTTGATCTTTTTTTAAGACATCCATCCATCTTCACGCTTCTTTCTACCTTTTACCTTTACTTAACCAGACTACGATTATGTTGGAGTGCTAACTGATGGCGTTGTGGGCAGCTGAGATACCTCGAACATCAAGCCATCAATTTCTTAAAGTTTTTAGTAACATTCGGTATATTATTTCCCATAAATTTCTAGAAAAGAAAACAAAGTAATTATGGAATAATTATCATTATTAGCTAGAAGACGGCCACTGCTGCATGTAGGCCACACCCAGTGACTTCCCCGGAGCTGCGGACTACCTAGCGGGTTTACCGGGGTTCTGGCTTGAAAAGCAGGTGTAGGAACGGGGTGGTTTTTAATCAGTAAGAGTCTGACATTCCCTCTTGCCTCGTCTAAGGAAGAAGTCAATGGATGATTCCCCCCCCCTCAAAAAAACCCAGTGACTTCCACATCAGCCGGTTGGAGACACCGACGACCTGCGTCAAATGGTGTCCCCCAACTATTTATCAGGACATCTGTTCACCTTGACCTTGTGGGTGGGCTTTACTGCGCTTGTCACGTAGTCTCCACATAAAATATCAGCAATAATAATTATAATACCTGTTTTACCTACAAATAGCAGTCTTATTCAGCCACTGAGGGACGAGCTACTACATCCATTTAACGGTATTTAAGACACAATAGAAAACACATTGTGCATACCACGGGTTAAAATTTGACCTAGCTATATATTTCAAGAGGCAGCTTCGGGCTTGGGGATCCGAAGACTACAATCTTAAAGCATCAATCAAGCAAGCGCTCTCTGAAAACCCGAACCTTTTAAACTCCAATATCTAACCCAACGAAGCGAGGAGATTATTGCCATCTCTCTCATGTAGAGGAGGTCTATAGTCCAGCATTGGACTGTCACTACCTGTTGATGATGCACCTGATTACATAATGATGCATCTGCAGTTGCCATTTTTGGATTAACTTGTCAGAAAACGACTTTACCTGCAGTCTAATTTTCAATATTCTCATCAATTCATTCCAAATCTTCTTGGCAATTGATGTAGCTGGATTACGTTTAGGTTTAATAGTCGTTGTTGATGTAGGTGTTACTCCGTGTGCTCTATAAAAGTTTGCTAATTTTGGATAATACATTAAGTCATCGTAAAAGTTTTGCGACGATTCTGAACCTATCTCCGAAAACCTATTGTTTAGTACCCCTAACATATCACTGTCGTTTACCTCAGTAGTTGTTGTTGTTGATTTGCAATCTGGAGTTGATGTGTCGTGTAGAGTATCTGGTTTAGAACTCGTATGTTCATTGTCATATGTAGTGACTGTCTTAGTGTCGGTTGGTAATAAATTCTCATTTTTATCATCCCTAATTAAACTGTTTTGCATATTAGTGTTACGAAGTTGATCGATGATTGTACCTAAATCACGTAAAATTTTAGGAGATGGTCGTTTGTAGCCCGGTAATATATTATAATTCCTAGTCCAAGCAGACCTCCTACTATTCAAAGTTTCATTAGCGTTACGAATCTGTAATGGGTCGTCATAGTCTTCAGTTTCGAATAGAACATTAACAGTTTTATCGGGCAAATGTCTAACAATTTTCATCAAACGTACATCGTTATTATTCATATTGAAATTATTAGCTGTTTTGACAAAGGTATCGTATGGTATTAGGTTTTTCACAAGAAACTGTGGTCGGTACACAAGTATTCTTGGATATTTCATTAGATAAGTGAGTTCTACGTACCCTTTACTATCATCTAACGCGAAAGGCATAGTAACTTCTGGTGTCCGCAATGATACGTCTCGAGCCTTTTTAATGAATTCCGAAAGACTTTCATATGTACGTGTGTTCTTTTTTTCTTGGAACACGTTATCGGAACTTCTAAGTCTAGTTAAATCTTGGAACGGTTCTTCAATAATATCAGCACTATGATTATCGTTTTCAACACTAGGATTTATATTTTCATTACTGTGTTCACTTTCATTTGAATAATCGTAATCAATTCCTTTATCATCATCTATATATCGCTCAGGTTTGGAAGTAGTAGATGCATGTTTTCTGTGTGTAAGAGCTTTATTTTCTTTGTCTTTGTCTTTAGTGTGTGTAGTTTTATTGTTTACCTTATCTATAATCTTCTTTATGTTAATTACGGAACTAAGTGGGTTCCTTATTAATGGCGGTGTTTTAAATAAACCGTCGTAATCATCGTAAATGGGTGGCGACTGGAAATCATTGTTTGTATTGTGATTCTCAGTAGCAGTCTCCGCTGTTCGATCTTTTACGTCACTGCGCTTTACGTTTGAGTTGGATTGTTTTCTAATCCAAGTGTCGCCATCATCACGAACAAAATCCTCTTTTTCAAAGTCTTGTTTAGGTGACTCAAGTAGTTTACTACGTTCTGTATTTTTTCTAGTCAATCTATCAATGGGCAAAGGTTTCCTATAGTGGTGATTTTCTTCATTGTCATCCGAAAAATATCTGGAAGCGTACAAGTAGTACGGGGAATGAGAATTTGGATAATCATATTGAGATCTTAATGTGTTGTCAATTTGGCATTCCTGTAGCAAAGAAAATCTTTCTATCACAGGTCGCAATCCGCTTGTCAGTTTGCGAATTGCATTTCTTTCACATCTACTTTTCGTTTTCGTTCCATCAGATTTGACATTGTTATTCCTATATCTTGTAAAAGTTCGATCGATCAATCGAGTTTTATCGTTTCCAATTCCACTTCTACGTGATGGGGCCTGATGCTGTGGGTTTCTGTCTAGTTCAGACCCTCGTCTGTTTCGACTAGATCTATCTCCTGGTATTTTCCCCTTTTGAAAGTCTTTATAGACCTCACCGTCAATGTATATACCATTGTCTGGTTTAAAATAGTCATCGTTAGTTATTAGTACGGGCCCATTTCTGGGTCGAATCAAGTATCTATTCTTCGTGTGGCGTAAAATCAATCTTTTATTCATTGCACTCTCATGGTCGTCGCCGTAACACTCGATATTGTCCAGATAATGTTTAAATAACAAACCAACTGAAGTTTGCAAATATTCTTCATTGGTCAGTTGACAATCCTCATTTTCGACGTCTCCATAAAATGGTTTTGCGTATTTTTTTATTATTTTGACAATTTTTGCCTCACTGGCTTGGGAGTCTTCGAGCGTTTTCCTAATTCTAAGTATGATTTGGGTTACTTTGTCTCGAGGTCCTTCGTGTTTTGATTTATATGATTCTGGTGATTGTGGTGTGTGGTGTTCTAGGTATGCTTGTACCATCATTGCTATGTTGTGTAGGGCAAGTTCGTCAGGTTGTTCAGTGACATTAAGGTATTTCGACAGATTAGACCAGAGTTTTACGAGGTTTTCGTTGTAAGTTTTGCAAGTGTCTGGGTCTTGAGTGTACCCTGCTTGTGTTCGTGCGGCTCTTCTCGTTCGATTTTCGTCGTTAGGCTGTGCATCCTGAGAAAATATTAATTAGTTTGTTTTAATACCTACTGGTGATTATTAACGTTTATTTGATTTGAAACATAACAAGTTTGATGGTTTCAATATATCGATATCTTTCAGATATTTTTATTTAACGAAAACATAGAACCACATATGTGGCAATTGTACCATGAACGATTTAATGTGACCAAAAAACTGAGCTGGTGTTCAGACTCAAAAATATTGATTCTTACGTTATTCAGTCTCCCACATGACCTGACCAGGAATCCTTCCAGCCAAAGGGCTGTGTATACGCAAAGCCAGATAAAGTAAGAACTATACGTGTCTTCTTAAGTCAAAATACTGAACTCAATAATTTGACGTCCCCGAGCATTAGAATTAGAACCTTCTATTTAACATGTTAAGAATGAATTTACAACTTACTTGATCCTCTGTATATTTAACAGTTCGTTGCATATTATTTTCGTTTTTGTCATCATTAAAATTATTTACGAATTCATCAATTTGGTCGTTAATATCTGCATACATCGCTTCATCGCTTACGTCCGTCCGTAAAACTGTTACCTTAGTTCTTTTGGGATTGTTTTCATTTGAATCATCATTAGTTGCATCCAAAACTTCTTTGTCTCTCTCGCTCATTGGTGAATTGGATCGTAAATAGGGATTATGATCATTAGTACCGGATTCCTCTTTCTCTGGTCTATTTCTCACATTTTTGTGACCATTTCTGTTGAATCGGTGGAACAAATTATTAAAATTTTCCAAATTTGCTGATAAAGGTAGATAGGATCTTGCTCTTGCTGGTTCATAAGCTTGGAATGTATTTCCATTATTAGAACTCCTCATAATATTCTCAAATTCGTTTTCATTACGTGAATATCGTACATTGTTACCGTTATCTACTTCTAATACAGTTTCCTCTTGATCATCTCTTTCATTAGATGTATTGTCTGCAGGATATATCTCAGGTTTTACATTCATATAACTTTTACGTAGTGAATCAGGTACTATTTCACCATTTTTCATACGTACTTTCTTAACAGGATTGCCTTGAGACAATTGGTACATTATATTGTAAACTTGATTCTGGTCGTGAGCATTAGGGTCATTGGGCATGCTCCTGCGGGCTCCGTTTCCAAAGATAGACTTTCTCAATGGTTTAATTTTTTTAATGTTTTTGTCAATTAATCTTTGTGGAGTTTTATTTTCTTTATCATTATTGATATTTGAGTCATTTCGTAGGGATTTTATCTTAGCTAACAGTTTCTCTACATCCCTTCTAGCTTCTTGTTCGAAATAATCTTCCGTAAGGTCCGTTTCGTTTTTCGCATGAATCTGTGAAGCGTACGTCATTATGTTAATTTACAGCGTTGTTACAAAAAATCTATTTGTTTTCGGTACTTTATCGGTGGTTTTGTAAATTGTAACGATGTTTGGCACGAAAAGTTGGTAACAAGAAACAATAAATTTGACTACATGGTTGTTTCACTGGCACTTTAAGACGAAACAGTTATAGAAAGACAGTGTGTCTTATAAAATTTGAATATTGCGTTAGGGATAAAGTAATTTGGTTATTTAATATTGCCTAGTGCCTTTTCATAAGTAATTGCTACAAGAAATCTGATTATTAATTAAAAAAATAGCTTCACTTACCCCTATTCTGTGATTGAAATTACCAATTATTATAAATAAAATGCATGTGTTGATATTTTTCATCGTGCTCACACGCAGCCGATCGAGCGCGATGTTGCCACCGTGAGAAATTTCGAACAAAACATTAATTAATGTTTCGTGATAAAATTTAAAATTGTTATTTGCACAAAGATGTTGATAATAAATTGTTTTTATTTGCTATTTAAACGGTTTTTTAAATAGGAATGATTTTGTTTATTATTTAGATTGTAGTAAAGATTAGGCAGAAAATCAAGTTGAGTCCAATTCATCCACTTAGCTCTATTTTTATTAAGATTTATTTTGACACCACTTATTTTGATACCACATCATTCACAAATCTTTAAAATTAATGTACCGATATGTAATATTCTGTTTATTGATGCCTGATTTAAGTCCTACATCCTGGACCATTATAAAATTCGTTATAGACTACTACAGACCCGCCTTGCTACCTATTTCTGATAGGTAATAACATTATATTTAGACATGCTCAAATTACCATGAAATTGATACAATATACATAATATAAGAACAATAAATAATAAAACGATAGTGGGGGGTAATGGTAACAGTAAATCTAAGGAAGTAAATACAATAAAACACAACGATTGGACTATAAAAATTATATTGAGCAAAAATAATTTAATTATTTTGTTTAAATTGCTTCTTTCTATGTAGATTTGGAAATGTTTGGACATTTTTTAGCAACTAACATGACTTGAAGGTAATTTTGAACATGAATTTGGACTTAAGTAAAGCTGTATCTTGTAAAAATCATCCATATCGTTGCTTAGAATATCTTAATTCACAACTGTGATAGTGTGAAAGACAAGATTCACTGATTTTGCTTCAAATATACTCACAAGCTCGCTAGTCACCTCAAAATATCCTTCACACATCTTTATTCTATAATTTCAGTTATGGTTTCTTCCATGTTTTTAAATATTTTCTAATCAACTATAACATGACTAACATCGAAAGCTTTATCTACAATAATTAATTAAACTAGCACGAATACATAAAGTAAAACAAGCTTATCATTAACATAATATTGCACGAACGAATACTAACTTAAATCCTAATAAAATTGCTAACTTTGACTAGATGGTTTCTCTTGTGACTTTATACTTTCAGGCACTTTTTCTTGTATCTTTGCATTCTGATCAGATTCATATTCCTGGGCGTATTGAGCATCATAACTTTGTACATTGTCTTGTACATTTTTGCTTCCATCATGCGCGGCATCTGTTAAACCCTCAGCGTACTGTGTTGTATCATAATTTTGATCTGTGTAGTTACCATCTGTCGGGTAATTTTCATATTCCTGTTGATACTGCGCATTAGGATCTGCAGCTTCTTGAGGGTATTGTTCATAGTTTTCATACTGCTGGTCTGCGTACGGTTGTTGCTCATAGTTCTCAAATTGATTCTCATATTGGACATCGCCCGTAGCCGGCGTTTGTTCGTAATTCTGATCATATTCATCATACTGTTGCGTTTCATATGCTTCCGTGTGTTCTACTTCCATAGGTTTCTCTGGTTCTTCTTTTATTTCTTCTTTGGCTTCTGTCTGTACTTTAGACATTTCCTCTTCGAAATGTTCAGGTTCCTGGTATACTGTTTCTGTTGGTTTAATATCTTCTACTACATTTTCTTCTATTTGATCGTGATGTTCCTCTTCTTGATAGGGAGTTTCATTTATTCCTGCAGTTTGGTAGGGATCGTCTCTGTCGACTGTTGTGACTCGTGCGTCCGGTCCGTGCGTGGTGTGTCCGGCGGACTCAGTTCCGGGATAGTCTCGTCCGCTGTCGGACGGGGGATGTGGTACATTTCTGTCGGTTGTGGTCTGGTGCGGGGGATGTGCTGTAAGGAAAGTCGTGTCATGTTTTGATATGAAAGATATATTATATATTTTTTTAGAACAGTTGAATTTGCTAGACCCTCTTCCATGACTGTAAAGCAATAGTATTTGTCGATAGTCGATAGCGACGACGTAAATTATTTGTATGTCCAATTTTACAACGCCTCTAACGGTCACCAATGGAACTAAAATTTGCCATACAAAAAAATTATGTATCCGCTACCGAGTATCGACTGTACTGTACGGTACTTTACTGTGGCAGATCTCACCAAATTTTTCAATTGAATTGAATTTACTTAATATGTAAGTTGAAGCATTAAAGACCAAGATTTCGTCTCCATATATGTAACTATCAGAAACACATAATTTTTCAACAAGTCTTGTCACCTGTACTACTTTTCCGTTTTTACATCATCATCATCATCAGCCTGTTCTCATCCACTGCTGGACATAAGCCTCTCCAATGGCACGCCACTGAGCAGAGGTGCTCATTACGACACATAATACCGCTATACAATATTCACCCACTTTTCACCATTTGTGTTATAAGTCCCATGTAATAGGGGGTGAGCCTATTGCCATATACTGGAAACAATTCCAGACTCCGTGCTACAACTGAGAAATTTTCGAAAAACCTAAAAAAAGCCCAGTAATACTTTGCCCGACCGTCAGTCAGTCAGTACAGTCGCTCTTGCGGCCACGGCCAACGAGGCAGTCAGTTTTTACATACGTACCTTGAAAATTGCTAGGCGTGTTGTGTGGGGACTGCATGGATCGTGAGAGGCCGTTTACTTGACGCTGCAGAGTGGCCAGTTCTTGCCTGCACGCCACACGTGAACACACACAAACAAACAAAGTGAGCCACGTAGCAAACACCATGCGAGGTACACACGGATACAAGGAACACTATCATGATGCTTTACCAAGGGATTTTGAGCTTTATTTTGTTACTGATAGAGTTGTCTTTAATTTGGTTGATGGTGAAACTGAAGATAGGTTAGGTTAAGTAGACATTTAATGGCGATTTTGCAAGGGATTTTAAGCTTTATTTCATTACTGATAGAGTTGACTTTGATTTGGTTGATGGTAAAACTGAAGATAGGTAGGAAGATAGATATTTTAATAGCGATTTTAATTAAAATATCTGTAGATGACTTTACAATAAATATTAGTTACAGGAGTCGAACCCGATTTTAGCAAAACCAATCATGTAGCCAATTAACCAAATAAGTTACAGAATCTATAAGTTACAGAAAAAAATCAGCAGAATCTAGTTAGCCCATTAAGTTATTAATACAATTCTTATATAGCAGAAACTATAATAGTTGATTATTATAAAATATATAAATTCTTTTGGGAAATATCATTTAACTACATTTCTACTGTTGCACTAAGTTTCACAACTAAAACTACAACATCATCATGCACATGCTAGTTTCTATCTACAACAACATTAGTTACCTAACTATTACCATCACTTACCTTCACAGGATCATCATCAGAATCATCAATCTTATCAATTGATAGATCACTTAGGTTTCTTGTTAGACCACCTACGTCATCCCTTGAGGACTCACTTAGACTATCAGCCCTCCTAAATCTAGATCTATAGTTAGGCGTCGATGTGTAATACGTGCGGTCTAGGTCATACGATGATCGACTGTGTGGATACCCACTAAGTGGGGTGTAACTCCTCAAAGGTGTGATGGTGGTGCAATACTTTTTATGAGAAGTCCACAAATTTCTAAGCTTTCTCATTAATTCAACGTTCCTGCAAAGCAATTGTGTTCTTTCTGCTCTGAAATGGAAATATGTGGGTGAATATGATGAGCAAATTGTTTTATGTAGTCAGTGTTATTGAAATTAATTAAAAAGTCAACTAATTCTATACTAAATTTAAAGTTACACACTAAATAATGAACAACAAAGTAATTGGTAATGATGACAGTGATTTCCAATCTACAGTTGATATGACTATCTAAATAAATAATCATGAAGATGATTTTAAACAACTATTTATTGCACACACTTAAACTATCGTTACCCATTGGAAATTATTTGAATTTTGTACTGTCTCACAACACCGAGAGGTAAACATTGATATAATTGAATAGAAAGCTATTAAAACAATATTACAACAAGCCAACAAATATCACACTACATTGCACAAACGTTTACAACAAGAAGTAAATATTATAATGATAACTATCTAAACACTGGTAGTTGATCACAGAAACGAAGATATAATAAATTAAACAATTCAAAATTTTCGAAAAACTGAAATATTCCCAGTACCTAATACTTTGTCTAACCCGGGAATCGAACCCGATACCCCTTGACCAGCAGTCGCACTAGACTAGCGGCCTCTCGACCAACAAGGCGGTCAACTAACAAATTAAAATTCAACAACAAATATTTCTCTTGATCGATTCAATCGAATACTGTCCAATAGCCAACAGGGCAGGACTTAACATTCAGTAAAACAATAATTTTCTCACATTTCTCACTGATCACAAATTCATTCGCATTATTTTCTGTAACATTTAAATAAAATCTAACCTCAGTAACTACTATTACATACAATAACTAAACTACCAGTGTTTTCCTATATCTATCTTAACCTAATTACTGCTCAAACTACTTGGTATACATTCGCATTGCTTGCTCTATCAATTCCTTTGCTCAGTCGTTCAGAAAATGCCCGTCAACAACATTTTAGGCAGCTTCCTCGTCTTTCTTTTCATCCTTTTCTTGCACAGCATCTGTCTCTTTCTCTACCTCACTCTCTGTGTTTACATTCTCTGTTATCTCCTCTTGGTTTACTGTACTCTCTTGTTGTACATCTTCTACTGTATCTTGTGCAACTTCTGCCATCTCTACATTGTTATCTTCCATCGGTTCAGCTGGTAATGTTTGCTCTGTGCTCATGTCGCTCTGTTCTTGTACCTGGGCATTTTCTTCTACGCTATGACTGTCTTTCCCATCTACTTCCTCAGAAGCTTTAGCGTTATCTTCAATAATCTCTACAGTCTCGTTCAGAACTTGTATATCGCCGTCTGAGACTTCCATGCTAAAGCTATTCTTTATGCCTCTATTATCATCAGCTTGCTGCACTACAATTTCTTCGACGTGTGCCCCTCTCCTTTTCTTATCTTTCTTTCTAGGCTTTGGTACCAACTTCACGCTTATGTCAACTTTAATCGGCTCCTTTTTCTCCCGTAAAAAGGGCTGTTGTATCATAAGCGGCAAGTTGTATATCTTCTCTCCTTTGATGTTTGTGAGATCCTGATTGGTCGTTAACGGGCCAACGACTATTGGCGCGTAGTTATTCGACGAAACGGACTCTTTTGCGGAGCGGCGCTTGGAACGGCGAGTCTCTCGGTCTCGCGAGCTCGAACGGTCGCGCTGTGTTCTGATTGGTTCGTCTGAACGGCCGCGACACTGCGCACTGCCTGCCACCAATAAAAACACAGCACGACGTTAAGACAATAGTTTTAAATGGGCAACGATAATTTAGCGAGCAATGTCAAGTGAGATTACAAAGGATAGTGACAATAATAATCATGCTATTAGATTGTAAATAGTTCGTACTTGTGCCTACGATTTGCGTCGTCGAGCTTGTCTGTGAGCAAACGACATTCGCCGGTGAGTTTCTCCATCAGACTGTTTTGTGATTGTATCATGGACTCCAACCCAGCCACCGTTTTAGCTGCGGAACCAAATGTTCTAGCTTTAGCTCTAAACTGTAGACACTACTATGGGGAGGTCTTTGTAAACAATCTGATGAATAAACTATTGAACGTTAAGAAAGAATACAAGCCCTTTCACAGCACTATAGATGTACATGCAAGCGCATACGATGAAAGGGTAAAGTATGAATGTTTTGAAGGTATTGTTCCAGATTATTTTGTGTGAAGAATCTTTCAAAACATCAATAGTTTACCCATTGAATGAGGCTATTTCCCAAAGACTGTGTAGTGGACCCACGAGAAGAGCTACGTAGTGTGGTGTGGTGTGGTGTGACGTACCGTGCTTGTTCTCCATCGTCTCCAGCATCGAGGACAGTTCCTTCTCCTTCTTGTTCTTCTCCGGCGATATCGGGGTCAAGTTCTTCATTGTTTGCTGCGAATTAAATAATTATATGCTAATTTTTGTCTACTTCTAATATTCCTATAATTAAATCTTAATATTCATAGTACAAAGTCGCTTTCTCTGTCCCAATTTCCTTTGTATGCTGAAATCTTTAAAACTACGCAACGGATTTTGATACGGTTTTTTTAATAGATAGTGATTCGAGAGGAAGGTTTATATGTTTATTACTTGTATAATATTTCGCCATTGCACCCATGCAAAGCTGGGCGGGTAGCTAGTTATAAATATTAAACAATTATTATTAAAGAGTAATATATCCTCTATCTCATCAATACCCGTTTCATTTCTAATAATGTTGATTTTACCTCTTTTTCCAGATTAGAGATTTGTTCAGAGAGACGAAGGTTCTCGCGACGTGAGTGCACCAAGTCGGCATCAGCTCTGTCCAGGCGTTGGCGTAGAGACTGGATCTAGTAGAAGAAGAACAGGATTTGGATAAGAATTATACTTGATTACATCATTGAGTAGACTCGGGTTTGATTTCTCTTGAAGTCATTTTGTATATATTTTTTCAAACTGGGTTGATTGGTAGAACAAAGCTCATTAACTGCCGTACTCGACATTTAATGATTACTTAAACTATTCCTTAGTAACGACGTGCTCCATCGTAGGCCGCATCATCACTTACAATCAAGCGAGATAGCGCCCAAACGTCAACCCATTAGATGTAAATTAAACAAAAAAAAACGATTTGTATTGAAAACAATTGCTAAGGACTGGGTTAAGTAACCATTAAATTACTCTGAGTACGATGGTATAATCGTTTAACATTAAAAAATATTCCTTTAGTCAGTATATAAGAGTGAGAGGAGTGATTATAAGAATGTATGTCTTACTTCAGAGTTGAGTCGATTGGTTTCATGTTTAGCCTGCCGCTGTTGTCTCTCGATCGCCAGGCGAGCGCTGGCCAACTCTTCCTCCAGTGACGCCTTCTCCGCGTGAGCCTGAGCTAGGTCTGCCTGTAGAGATGCTGGAAAGCAAATAAAAATATATATTAGGACAAATATGACAAGAGCGCCTGCCAACTTCCCAAAACCGCTGCAGCTCCTGTAATCCAGGATCTACAGTATGTACAACCATGAAAATACGGGAACACCGATGTCCGGCGCGTCCCTGGGACATGAATCCCACAAACGTCTTGGATCCCGCAACAAAATAAATCAGAAGACATTATAAGAGGTTTCACTTTCATCAGTGAATTTAAGATCCTCGTTGGTCGAGTGATTACAATTGCAACTGTCGGGCAAGGGGTCTCGTGTTCGATCGGCTCCGTCAAACAATTCCTGGGCTTTTTCTAGTTTTACGAAAATTTCTCAGTAGTAGCACGGAGTTTGGAATTGTGCCCATTATATGGTAATGACCAATGAATGATCTTTGTAACTGTAATGTACTATAATGTAAAGTAACTGCAATGGCTTTATATCACTACCAACTATTAATGTCGAGACAGATAATTTTAGAACCCCTTATAATATATTTCTTTGTATGATACTTACAGATTTTGTTCTTCAGCTCCATCTTCAGCTCGTCGACGGCGGCGTTCTTCATGGACAGCTCGCGCTTCAGTTCGTTCTCTTCACGACGCTGGCGCTCCAAGTCCAACTGTTTAAAACGACCAGTTAAGGGCGTAGTTAGTAGGTTTTAATAATTTTAAAGAGTCTGAAATGTCGCTTGGTCTTCTAGTCTAAATCATAAAATTTTGGACAGACGGAACTCTGGAGAGACAACTCATTGGTCTTTTCTCAATGAATGAATTAACCAATGACCGAATAACTGATTGATTTGTTAATGAATGAACGAAATATTGAACGAACGATTTCATTAACTAATTAATGAATGAATGAACGAATTATAAATATATGAACGAATGAGAGAAAGAATGAACAAACAAATGAATGAATGAATGAAACGAATGAATGGATGAATGAATAAACAAATGAATGAACGAATAAATGAACGAATTAATGAGGGAATGACGAGCAATCAATGATCAATGCACGAGCAATTAACGTAAGTGTGGTTCGGTACCTGTAACTTGGCGACGTTGTCGTACTGCGCGGCGAGGTCGTGCTGCAGCTCGTCGAAGTGCGCGTTGTATCGCTGCTCGGCCGCGCTGCGCTCCTGTATCTATTAGTGTAAGAGTGGTTCGGTACCTGTAACTTGGCGACGTTGTCGTACTGCGCGGCGAGGTCGTGCTGCAGCTCGTCGAAGTGCGCGTTGTACCGCTGCTCGGCCGCGCTGCGCTCCTGTATCTATTAGTGTAAGAGTGGTTCGGTACCTGTAACTTGGCGACGTTGTCGTACTGCGCGGCGAGGTCGTGCTGCAGCTCGTCGAAGTGCGCGTTGTACCGCTGCTCGGCCGCGCTGCGCTCCTGTATCTATTAGTGTAAGAGTGGTTCGGTACCTGTAACTTGGCGACGTTGTCGTACTGCGCGGCGAGGTCGTGCTGCAGCTCGTCGAAGTGCGCGTTGTACCGCTGCTCGGCCGCGCTGCGCTCCTGTATCAATTAACGTAAGTGTGGTTCGGTACCTGTAACTTGGCGACGTTGTCGTACTGCGCGGCGAGGTCGTGCTGCAGCTCGTCGAAGTGCGCGTTGTATCGCTGCTCGGCCGCGCTGCGCTCCTGTATCTATTAGTGTAAGAGTGGTTCGGTACCTGTAACTTGGCGACGTTGTCGTACTGCGCGGCGAGGTCGTGCTGCAGCTCGTCGAAGTGCGCGTTGTATCGCTGCTCGGCCGCGCTGCGCTCCTGTATCTATTAGTGTAAGAGTGGTTCGGTACCTGTAACTTGGCGACGTTGTCGTACTGCGCGGCGAGGTCGTGCTGCAGCTCGTCGAAGTGCGCGTTGTACCGCTGCTCGGCCGCGCTGCGCTCCTGTATCGCTCGCCGCGCGCCCTCGCCCGCTAGCTCGCGGACCTTACTGCGCTCTTTGGCTAGGTCGTCCTGAGATGGATGGTTGAAAAATAGTAATTTATTCTTAGTAGTAACGATATATCTTATAGTAGGATAGGAGCCTCATTAAGCATAAATGCCTGTCTATGCCTAGGACACTCTAAAATAATACTTATATGTATTATAAAATTTTAAATGTATTCATTCATTCCTAACTGTCAATGGTTACTAGTTGAATTAACTCACTCATTCATTCATTCACTCAATCACTCACTCTCTCATTAACTTATTTAGTAATTCGGCCATTCATTCAATCTGTCACTCATTTTTTTCTTTCATTCATCCAAACAGTCATTCTTTGCTTCATCATTCAATCAGTCACTCATTCAAATTAAATGGTAAGTTAACGCCGACCTACGACTTTTATATATTAGTATAAAAATACCTTGAGCCGCCTCAACTCAGCCTCCAAGTTGTTCCGCTCCTCCCTGAGCTGGTGTTCCACTGCATCCGACCCTCGCTTGTACCGCCCGTCATCGTCTCGCTGCTCCAAGCTTAACTTCAGCTTCGATATCTGAGACTCCAACGAAGATTTATCTCTGTTCAAAGAGGAACAAAACAAATATATTTTGCATGGAAAAGAATAAATTATTTCTACATTACATAAATTATAATATACCTGTTAGATTAGGTAGCAAATTCAATTTAATAGATTAATAGTAGTTTAGTAGATTTAATAGTAGTTTTTTTTTTTTTTTTTTCAGGTGGGAAAATCATCCAATGACTTCTCTCGCCAGGGCAAAGCGAGAGGGAGTGTCAGACTCTTACTGACTAAAAACCACCCCGTTCCTTCTCCTGCTTGTCAAGCCGGAGCCCCGGTAAACCCGCTAGGTAGTCCGCAGCTCCGGATTAAGCATCAGCCCTATTGGGCCCCATCTGTGGTGGTCTGATGGCTCTTTGAGGCGCGCGCGGAACGCGACGCGCCGCACGCACGGGTCTGGTTCTGGTCGGGCGGCGAGCTACCCTTGCTCACCGTCCGCAGACCCGCACTTACGGTGGCCGGAGATCGTCTCGTGATCCCCGACGCCCGGAGTGTCTCTCGCGACGGCTGGGGCGTGAAGAGGTTCGTTCTCTCACGCGCCCCGCCTCCTCCTTAGCTAGCATGACTGCTTCGCAGAAGGAGGAGACGGCATCCCAGTCCCCCTCGCTCCGCACCATGGTCTGAACCAGTGCCGGACGCGAGAGGTCACCGTCGCCGACCACATCCCTGAGGACACGGCGGTGCTCAGCCCATGCAGGGCACACCGCCACCGTATGCTCCACCGTATCCTCCGGGCGGTCCGCACAGTGATGACACCCGGGCGTTTCCTCCCGCCCAATCAGAAACAGGAACCTACCGAAACTTCCATGTCCGGTAAGCACCTGTGTCAGGCGGTAGGTGAGGACGCCGTGGCGCCTCTCTAGCCACTCCTCAAAGAGGGGACTTACCGCTGCAATGACAGCGAGCCCAGCCCTCGGTTGCGACAGTCGTTGCTGCCATTCCACCATGAGATCACGCCGGAGCTCGTCCCGCCACGCACTAATCTGGCGCGGCAGCGGAGTTTCGCCCCGGCGACGCGCGTCGGCGTGCAAACTAAAGACGCGCGCAAGCACCTTTGCCTCCAGATCCCATGGTGGCAATCCGGCAAGGAGGTTCGCCGCTTCCCGGAGATCGTACGATATCCACGGATTATTCGGATGGCCATGACCCTCTGGGACGTAAGTAGCGCCCGAGCTGGCCGCCGCATCAGACTCGGGGCCCATACAGGGGCGCCGTAGAGGGCCATGGACCGCACGATCCCCGCGTACAACCTCCGGCAGGAGGCATTTGCCCCCCGAGGTTGGGCAGGAGCCGCTTAAGCGCAGCCCCCGTCCGTTCTAACTTAGGAGCCAAACGTCGGAAATGCTCCACGAAGTTCCATCGACTGTCGAGGACGAGTCCTAGGTACTTCATCGTCGTCCCGACACCGATGGTAACCCCTCCTGCCGTTATTTGGGACCCATCCAGAGGTGGCGCGTTCCCGCGGCCATGAAAACACATGACCTCGGATTTGTGGAGCGCCACCTCGAGTCCCAATTGCCGGATCCTTGCAACGACCGTCGCAACCGCTCTCGCCATAAAATTGGCCGCCGCCTGGTGCGACCTCCCGTGCCAGCACCAGCGTGTCGTCGGCGTAACAGACTACGCTGACGCCGTTCGGGAGGTCGGTGCGCAGCACCTAGTCGTAACCGATGTTCCACAGGAGCGGCCTCAAAACCGAACCCTGTGGAACACCGCGCGACATCTCTCGCCGATTCCACTCACCTTGGTGACCGGGGTGTGAGTAGTAGTTGGCCGTGCGATGATGACAGAGTAGAATCATTTGTCCCCGTCTCTACTCTTTCCATGTGCATTGAAAGAGCCAACTAATGGTAGCCCCTTTTATTTGTCAGATATCAGAATTTTAGAGATTATAACGACCCTGTCTCTTGTAGACGAGACTCATAGACCAGCAGTGGACTACCTACCTCTGGAGGTTGTCAATCTGGCGCTTGAAGCCGTCGAGGCAGGTTGAGTCAACGAGCCCGGAGGCCAACTTGCGCTTGTTCTCATTGTTTTCTTCCTATTCAAAGAAATACAAAACAAATGAATTGTAGAACACAGTTCAAAGTAACGTGGCATGATTTTAGAGTATATTTTTTCTTTTAATCTAACAATAAACTTCAAAATCTGAGTATTGAGCTGAGTAAGCGATCTAGACGCGAAGGCGACGCGGTGCGGTGCGAATACAATAAACTGTCAAAATTTATTGACGTGGCCTACGTGATCAACCGCACGTGGGATGCGGTGAGACGCGGACGCGATCAATTGCCTTGATATTGTAGTGCGAACTGGACGCACTGCCGTCACATTTTTGTTTTATATCGTCGGAAACAGAAACAATACGAAACGATTCACATGCACGTAGGACATAGCCGCCGCGTCGCGTTAAATTCGCGTGTCACCACGCTTCGCTTTCGCTTCTAGATCACTCACGCAGAACGTCGCGATGGCTCTCTCTCTCTCTCTCTTCTCTCTCTCCATCTCTTCTCTCTCTCTCTTTTCTATGTGTTTTTTTTTATGGTATCTACCTTTTGCAATGTAATCCTTACCTGAACCTTCTTAAGATCGATTTTAGCTTGTGTAAGTTGAGCCTCGAGCTCGGCGATGCGAGACTCGAACACAATGTTGGGACCTTCCAACCTGGTGGAGCGCGCCTTCGCAGACTTCCGGGCCTTCAGTGGAGTCGTCTATGGACAACAAATTAATGTTTCTTTAAGTCTTTGACTGCCAATAGAAAACTGTTGAAGGCGAATCCTCCGCTAACGTCGGTCACCGGTGGCCCCCGTGGCGTTTAAAGTGTTAAATATCTTTGCTGTCTTCACATTCTTAGGATACATTTTGTCATTACACGTAATTCTTACTGAGAATGTTCAGGCATCAAAGCACCACAAAGCATCAGGAATTGGTGGAGGGGTCGGCTATTGTACTTTCTTTCGATAGAATAAATAAATTTTGGAATAAGTACTTCTGTTAAATTATAATGTTTTTTTTTTCGTTTTTTAAAAGTCGGATACTCAGAAAGTTTAACATTTTTTTTTAAAAAAGTACAAGTCTTAGCGAACCCGGAGTTTTACTCTAATCCTCAGATTTATAGACTCTATCGATTGATTCAATAAAAACACGATGACACAACAATTGGGTTCTTACCACACTGTCTATTCTACAGACGAACTCATTATTCAGAGAGACTTCTGTAAAACTGTCCTTTACCTTATTATCACTGTCGAGTCCAGTGCTATCGCCCAACTCGTCCAGGTCATCGCTCTCGGACCCATTATAAGAATGGAACATGCGAGAGATCAGCTTGTTCTTCTGAGCCTCGTGGAGATGCTCGTTCTCTGAGATCACCTCCTTCACCTTGCCTAGCAGGTTGTTTAGTTCATCCTAAATAAGAAATAAGTGAAGTCATACATTTATATAAGGTGTTCTAAAATTATCTGCCATGGATTTAATGGGAGGTAGTGTTGTGTTTGAACATTACAATTGTGAAGATGGACTAGTTAATTTAATTTGAGAACATATAGAATAAATATTGACTCTACTCTGCATAAAGTGGTTTCCAAATACGCACGACGCGTCGCATCCAGAGATGGTGAAAGAGATAGCTCTTGCATAACAAACTCATAAGTATTATAGATTTTTTGTATGATAAAAATAAATATTAATAAATAATCAATAATTTATAATATTAACTTAAGCAATAACTGTTCCATTTCTTATGGAATACATCGTACCCTTAGTATAAGTTACTTTACGTTTAAAATAATCGAAACGAGGGCACGTTCGGCGCTCTGATTAGCCAGCTCTCGTTTCGATTACTTTAAACGTAAACTAAACTCGTAATAAGAGTCAAGGGTTACAGATCGTCTTTGTGAATCCAACATTTTGTTTCACCCTCTAGCCATAAAACTGCTGCGGACTACCTAGCGGGTTTACCGGGGCTCCGGCTCGAAAAGCAGGAGAAGGAACGGGGTGGTTTTTAGTCAGTAAGAGTCTGACACTTCCTCTCGCCTCGCCCAAGGCAAGAAAAGTCATTGGATGACTTTCCCCCATCAAAAAAAAAGCTATAAAACTGCGATCATAGCCACAAACAGACCAGCAAAATGCTCCTCATCCAACCGCACTTACCCTGCAGTACTGGCTCTCTCTCTCCAGCTGTTCTATGTACTCCTCCTGTTTCTGTATGAAGTTGATGACGTCAGGGTTGGTCCCGCCAGTGACGTCACCAGCGGTCGTAGTAGGTGGGGGCACGGCTGTTGAAGGAAGCTTGGAATTTAGTCTTAGAGGTCAACAATTATTATAACCGATGGTAATTAAAAATCCTTTGGAGCAATCTAAGTATAAAAAAGACAGTTTCGATTTGAGAAGGTGCTTATACAATTTGAGTTATTATCAAAAATGTATTTAAATATAAACTAGCTATTCCCGCGCGGTTTGAACCACTGCTTCGCTCCTATTGCTCGTATTGTGCTATTTTATTATAATAGAGTCAGGCGTTACCTTGCGGAACATCCACACCTACTACACTAACAATACAATACATTATTATGTTTTTATTCCGCTTGTAGATATATTTTTAGCATGTACAGCACCACCCTCCCGCCCTAAATTAAATGCACACGCAGTTGAGGTGTAACACAAAACACACAAAATACATCTACAAGTGGAATAAAAACTAAAAACACATTGTATTGTTAGCGTATCGTGATATTTTTGCCTATAGCTTGCTCGAAAAGCGGACTATCCAACAAAAAGATAATTATTCGATTCGAACCAATATTTCCAGAGATAAACACGTTCAAAGAAACAAATCTCCTTAAGCTATATTAAGCAGCACCTACATATAAAGTATCTATAGATAATATTGAAAGACTTACAGGTAGTAGTAGTATGTGGCGGGCTGTAGTTGTTCAGGCTGTCGGCGTACAGGGTGGCGTACTTAGTGGTGAGGCGCGGCCGCGGCTTGTACTATACATTGTATATAGTATAGATAAGTATTGAAAGACTTACAGGTAGTAGTAGCATGTGGCGGGCTGTAGTTGTTCAGGCTGTCGGCGTACAGGGTGGCGTACTTAGTGGTGAGGCGCGGCCGCGGCTTGTACTATACATTGTATATAGTATAGATAAGTATTGAAAGACTTACTGGTCGTAGTAGCATGTGGCGGGCTGTAGTTGTTCAGGCTGTCGGCGTACAGGGTGGCGTACTTAGTGGTGAGTCGCGGCCGCGGCTTGTACTATACATTGTATATAGTATATATAAGTATTGAAAGACTTTACAGTTAGCATTAGCATGTGGCGGGCTGTAGTTGTTCAGGCTGTCGGCGTACAGGGTGGCGTACTTAGTGGTGAGGCGCGGCCGTGGCTTGTACTATACATTGTATATAGTATAGATAAGTATTGAAAGACTTTACAGTTAGCATTAGCATGTGGCGGGCTGTAGTTGTTCAGGCTGTCGGCGTACAGGGTGGCGTACTTAGTGGTGAGGCGCGGCCGCGGCTTGTACTATACATTGTATATAGTATAGTATAGATGAGTATTGAAAGACTTACAGGTCGTAGTAGCATGTGGCGGGCTGTAGTTGTTCAGGCTGTCGGCGTACAGGGTGGCGTACTTAGTGGTGAGGCGCGGCCGCGGCTTGTACTATACATATAGTATAGATAAGTATTGAAAGACTTACAGGTAGTAGTAGCATGTGGCGGGCTGTAGTTGTTCAGGCTGTCGGCGTACAGGGTGGCGTACTTAGTGGTGAGGCGCGGCCGCGGCTTGTACTATACATTGTATATAGTATAGATAAGTATTGAAAGACTTACAGGTCGTAGTAGCATGTGGCGTGTAGTTGTTCAGGCTGTCGGCGTACAGGGTGGCGTACTTAGTGGTGAGGCGCGGCCGCGGCTTGTACTATACATTGTATATAGTATAGATAAGTATTGAAAGACTTACAGGTCGTAGTAGCATGTGGCGGGCTGTAGTTGTTCAGGCTGTCGGCGTACAGGGTGGCGTACTTAGTGGTGAGGCGCGGCCGTGGCTTGTACTCCGCGAGGGTGTAGGAACTAGTGTACTTCTTGTCCAGGTCTCCGTCAGACTCGTCCAGGTTCTTCACTGACGCTGAACCGCCGTTGTACTATACATTGTATATAGTATAGATAAGTATTGAAAGACTACGCACCTGAGTTATTGGATTTGAAATTTTAAGTTAAGGATGTTAAGATAGTTTTTTATTTGTCGATAAATATAAAACAGAAAAAGCTTAACAAGTTTATAAGAATAGTAATAGTATACAGAGCCGGATTGAACCTAGCATAGGCGCCCCTAATTTTTTTGGCGCCGCCGCCACTCTATGTGCAGTTGGGCGTTGTCTCACGCGATACCGCGTAGTCGCGGCGCCCACTCCTCATGCATGCGAGTGCGGGTTCGAAACCTACCAACGGCAAGCACCTACCAATGAGACTTTTTCCGAGTTATATGGAGTTCCTAAGATTATTTAGACACCACTGAGAAACGGTGAAGGACAACATCGCGAGGAAATGTGGGCTTCTAATTATAAGTTTAAAATCGCCAACCCACATTGAGCAAGCGTGGCGAATAATATTAAAACCTTCTCCGTGTAAGAACATGCTTTCTTCAGCATTGGCCACTAATAGGCTGTTGTATGATATAACCAATGAACTCTCTTATTTTACATTGTTATCGTCTATGATGGGCATAAATTGTTATTTCAGGATTAGATGTAATGTGCATGTTAATTATGTGTTCATAAATGCACTCACTAGTCGTAACATTTTAAAATTATTTTTTCCAACTGTTCGAAGAAATGTAAAATAGGTCTATAACTGTCATACGCTTTCACAAAGCTAAAATATAAACCCTCAAGTTGACTGGTACTTCAATTCAATAGCGTATAAAAATAATTTGAAATCAATACACAAAACTTTATCTATGCAATCCAATTCTATTCAAGATAATAATTAATCAAGCATTTCACTAAAACTTTATTAAACCCCACATTTAAATAAGTACCTAAATTAAAATAACGTAATTTATGAAAGAACATTTATAATCTAAAATATTATGAAAAAAAAAATAGTTACTCACACTTGGCGCGTAATTCCCGGACAAGAAGTACCGTAGCTTCGACACCGCCTCTTTGTAAGCCAACTCGGTGTAATCAGGTATCCTTTTCAACCCATAATCGTTCATCTTACTTGGCCGCCTATTCAAATAATTCGTATAATACATAATTAATTAAAAACTTAACGATAAAAAAACATAATTATTAAAATTTTAAATCGAAACAAAAAAAAGAAAAATAAAAATCAAATGTTGAATTTGGAACTAGTGTTGCGCATTGCGCCGGGGACTCGAGTGCGGGATTATTGTAAACTGGTATCGATTATACACAGCGGTTGCCATGGTTACGGTTGTTGTGGTAAACAATTGCTTCGCGACGAGTGCAAGGTACATGCAATCGATTTGTCACCTGAGATTAGATAATATATGCAAGATTAATTTGGGTCTGACTAAATTAGTTTTCTCGATGACATGCGATTTTAATTAGCCAATTTATTTCAAAGGTTTTCCAACTTGAATTTGTTTTGTTATTTGACAAATTAGTTTTTTTTCTTAGTCTTGTAGTGGTAAGCGTGACTGCTGAGTATGAGAACCTGGATTCAATTCTCAGGTAGGAAAATTGTTGTTAGCCTTTTTGACGTTGAAAATCAGTCTGCTAGTTTAGAGGCTTGATTTTTGCGTGGTTTGGTTGGAGGTTGGGCCTGATTCCTAACAGATAAATGGTGAAAATAATAGGAGTAGGACCACTATAAATTCGGGGAGTGAAATTTTTAAAATAAAAGTTCAAGGCTTTGATCGTTTGATCTAAAATATTAAGTGCGTGAAGTTATTAAAAAACATAGTTTCACTACATTTTTCCTGGACATTTCTTTTATTTTTCTAAAAATCATAGTGTAATTTTTTCATCATTATCATTTTTAAACTTTTGCAATTTTTCCTATTTTGTCCTTTTACGCTGTATTATACCGATCCCGTGAATCGTGATACCTGGTCACATCACTAAATCACTGTGAGGCATAGAGCTGGATTTCTCCACGGTAGGTAACTTTTCACACAGACAGAAAATCTAGATTCCATCAACTTCACACATTTATTAGATTTAAAATTGTAATAAACACACTTACTTCAACGACTACGCAAAAATAATTAAGATATAATGAAACTTTCACAATTCATGATTTATTTCTCAATAAAAAAAAGATAGATAGGTATTGTGATTAATTATCATCAAAATGCATACCAGCGATAAAATTATTCATTTATCAATCCTTTATTCGTATCTTCCATAGCTAACGTGAATCACTACTATTCACACAAAAGCTTTTTTACAGGTCGGTTATACTTGCCGAATTTTTGTGCGCTTCAACTTGGCGCTCATCTCTTTGTCAGAACCAACACTGGATCCACTCTTCACTCGGTAGCCCGTCGACTTCGGCTTCGTGACGTAACTTGTCGAGCCCATACTATCACTATAGCACGCCAACTATCCGAATCTATCGCAATTTATATTCAAAACAATGCAAAATTTATGCGAACGGAAAAGTATTAAAACTGATATTTTCCAATACTGGTAAACCGACACGATAAAGAACCTATAAATTCAAATTTTCGAACTTGGAAGGCATCGCGGGCGCGCGCTGCCTCCAATAGGCTTGACGAAAAAGGAATGAGATTTTGGAATAAGAACTTTTTGCTCCTTCCTGTGTTTTGTCTCGCTCGCACGCGCGGGAATAATGGCTATGTCCGTTTCAAATCGATGGAAAAGTTTTTCTTCAGGATGAATAGTCGAGGAGCTAGCGCGGAAAATTGTAAAATCATCGATGCTACTTTAGATGTCATCCAGGTAACATCAATCTTTTAAGCTTTGTGTAACAAATTATATGTAGCAGATTTGGAATTACAAGACCACTTGTGATACTTTCTAGATTTTTAAGCATAAACTGCCTTTGCCAAACCTCCTCATGTATAATGAGGAGGTTTTAATTGGACTATGTTTTATTGTGTTCCATACAAATAACTTTTAAAGTTTTAAACATTCTAAGGCTCTGGCAAGTTAAATATAACTTGCCAGAACCTTAGGCTTAATTAAATTTATTAGGTTTCACAAAACTACTACTATATTAACTAAAACAATTATTACTACTTTTGGCGGTTCCTTATTAAGTTTAATTCACAGCTCCAATTCTAGTCTTTGGCAGACTAGTCTAGTCACAGTGCCTTATCGTACAAAAAGCTTACCTAATACACATTTTTAAGACTACCAACTTAATATAATCAAAATTCTTTACAATACAAGAACTTTCCAAATCTGTCTCTTAGACTACGCGACAGGCAGTGTCTAGCGTGCACCGAAGACGAGCTAATAACTTTTTGGAGGGAAAATACATCGTCGATCACGCAATCAAAATGGCCGCTTTACCACAAATCAGGGCTTTTTACGTCTCCTGAGTCATCCGCATAATTAGATTCACGTAGTTTTCTTGTATATTATGTAAATTACTGTTGCGTTTCCATTTTGATATTAGGTGATAGAATTTTCAAGTAAGTTTTCATTGTTGTCTGAATTTAACGATGTTTTTAGGTTAGGATTTGTTTTTCGTTTGCGTGCGTTCTTTTATTAGTTAGGTAACTGTTTTTTGATTGAATTGAACCATGATTTGTGTTGTGCTAATGTATTTTTCATTAATGACTAGTAATCAGACCTGATTTTACATGGGTGTAGGTAATTTTCACTCTTTTGTTGCTTTTGCGGTAGAAACATAAGCGTCTACCGTCATTTTAGAGTATAGTATTTGTTCACTATATTTTATTGTGATTTTGGGTTGACCTTATATGGTTTATACTGATTTAATAGGCAGGCTTTCTTAAAGAGGGGAAAATTATCCAATGACTTCTCCCGCCTAGGATAAGGCAAGAGGGAGTGTCAGACTCTTACTGACTAAAAACCACCCCGTTTCTACTCTTGGAGAGCAATATAAACCTGTACGTCTAACCGGGGAATCTGAGATCGTGTTACTATTGAAAATATTCAAATTACTGAAAATAAAGACTTAAATAAAACCCTAAAAATAAGATTCTTAATACGCGTTTGCTTTACGTTTTTAAGTACGGCGGCGCTCTGATTGGCCGGCTCAGACTAACCAAACCAATTAAAGTGCCGAACGATTTCTCGTTTCGTTCTCATTCAATGTAAAACAAATTCGTACTAAAGGTAACAAATAATTTAAACCTTCATCAGTTTTGCGCTTAAAACTATTGATGAGACAGTCAAAGGCAAATAAATATGAGACATGAGCCATGACTGCTTCATTGGTCAAGTGGTTACAAGTGCGACTGCTGAACAAGGCATTTCGGGTTCGATTCCCGGGTCGGGCAAAACAATACTATGCTTTTTTCGATTTTTTCAAAACATTCTCAGTAGTAGTACGGAGTCTGGCAATGTGCCCAGTATATTTCAATAGGCTCACCCCTTATTACATGGGACTTATAACACAAATGGTGACAAGTGGGTGTACATTGTATAGCGGCATTACGTGCCGTAATGTGCACCTCTGCCTCCCCCTTCGGGGATAAAAGGCGTGACGTTGCCATGGGCCATGAGGCTCTATTTCCCTGATCGTATCTCCGACTGCCGGTGTAAGTCAGTGCCGTACTCCGACCACACCTCGCGTGACTGAACTCGTTATATTGTGGAACAAACATTTCCTTACAAACGCTGCCTTCGGAGATTTTCTACAAACTATTTTTGTTGGAAGCCTTTTCATGTTGTTGTTTTTTAAAGTTTTGTCAGACCTATTTTGTTTTTTTATGAAAACGTTGCACTACTAAGATTTTCTCCTGTAACCTGGGTGCGGTTTACAAATATACATATATAACATGATAACCAGATTTGTAACCACAATTTGTGGATCACACAAAGAGTTGCTCTGTGCGGGAATCGAACCTGCTTCCCGTTCCACGGCAGCCAGTTGCCCAGCTACCGCACCAACCGTGCAGTCATATTAACTTTAGCTATGTACCTTTACTTAATACACAAGTTGTGGTAGCCTGGAGTTTAAGCACCTACTTTTATGCATGGGAAAATTGGCAGAGAAAATCATCCATGGCTTTTCCGGCCTTGACTGAGGCGAAACAGTGTCACACTCTAACTGACTAAAAACCACCCTGTTCCTATTCCTGCCTCGGCAACTTGGTTGTTCGTTATTTGTTGTAAGATATCTGACAATTCATTAAGTGTCTCAGCACACATATGGGATCGGAAAGGGATCGTCACCGTATCGCCTCGAGCCGTTCAGAATGGTTTGTATTAAACTCCCTACTGCAACGCACACTAATCGGAATAATAACGTAATCGCCTTGCCTCGGAACAGGCTCCGAACTTGAATTCCCGCGCTTACGGCTCATCGTCCCCCCGCTTACGTTTCTCCGTCCCCGCGCTAACGTCTCTCCGTACCGACTAACTATCGTGTTAGTCTAGTCGGTGTCGCCTAGCCGTAGCCGAGTTGACGCACAGGCGCTGCTGATACGCTTTCGTTACGTGCATACGGTAGGTTGACGCCTGGTTGACAGCGAGGCGAAAGGCGGTTACGATCCCTTTCCGATCCCATATGTGTGCTGAGACCTTAAGACATTTTGTCTGAACTGCAAATCGATTCCTGGACCATAATTTATTCTAAACATTTTTGATTTAGTCCTATTAATACCAATCAGTAATTAGAGTTACCTACATTTTTGGGTAATGATAATCGGAGAAAAAAAGTAAACACAAAGAGTATATTTCGAATAATTTTATTTATTAGTAAAAAAAATAATACTAAAACAATCTTCTCTACTTTTTGGTGTTAGTAGCTACACAACAAAACTTAATTTCTACTAAACAAAAAATAATAAATACTTTTAAGTAGTTCCGTTTTTCGATTGCACGAAAATAATATTTTTTTCATTCAATTAAAAATACTTTTCTAATATCGCAATGGCACTTTTTGAATAAATACAATAATTATAGCAAAATAAGCATTCCCACAGATTATGTACAGATGAAGACTGTGCGTAGTGATGTCTTTGCCAAAATATTCTTTATCTATGGCACGAGATATCAAAGCTCAAGGAGATTTGACAGAAAATTATTTACAATAATGATTAACATTATTCTTACTAAGTATAACTAAAGATTTTAAATAATGCGACGTCGGTTTTTGGAATAAATTGTAAAAAAACGATATGAATTCTTAATCGATTAATTCATTATTCATTAATTATTATTAATGATATTTAAACAAAATTCGACGTCGTATTATCAAATCTGGGTTCCTAAACTTATCGCTAGAATTAAGTTTATGGATTTCAAAAATTGGGAGTAGAAAATACAGACGGAATATTCAATTGATTATTGCCAATTCTTACATGGCTACTAGCCGATAGAAGAATATTATCAAAGATTAATTAATTTTATAATATAAATGAGATACAATTCATGAAATAACGTAAGGACACTACAGTTCACAAAGCTTCAAATTCATTTAACGGTTGAAATGTCAAAATGACAGCTCTCTGACCAATCAGATACTAGCGTAATGTCTACTTTAACACTGATTGGTTGGTTTTAGTCGAAGTTTTAAATGCAAAAATATCACTTATGAAGTAAGCTCATTGAAATTTATTAACAACCTGTTTCACCCAACTGCCTTTTACGTCATCAACAATTTCGGGTTTAATATCAACGTTACTTCTACTAGGAATGTTTTTATCAGTACTGGGAGGGGGTATTGCTTTCTCTTTCACACCTACGTCACTGACACTTCTCTCGAAATTCGCTACTTTTGTCGTTATTGACTTTGGTTTGGTTGCCTGCGTTGGTTTCTTCGTTTGATTCGTTTTTATCTGCGACTTCGCCATTTGTTCGAGCTCCATTCGCCTTTCGAGTACAGATTTTGATGTTTTAGGCTGTTCCAGTAGTGATTTCTTCACGTCAGTAGTCGATTTCATTTTTCTTGTCGCCGAATCAAGACTGGCTCTCTCGAAACTCAATCTTTTCAATTGTATGTTGCCTTGTGGTTTAAGTTTATCATCAACGCTATCTAATTCATCTTTCGTTGCCTTATCTTCGACTTTTAACGTGATATCACTTTTAGTCATTTTGTCTTCGTTTAGTTTTGACTTTTCTTTAGGAGGCGTCGATTCTGATCTGACTACAGCTGGTTTGTAGTTGACATTCCTTTTAATAGTTTTCATGTTAATAGATTCTGATGATGAGGATTGTTCAGAGCTCTTAGAAATAATTTTAGGGACATTCTTGTTTTGCAAATTCGATGCAGACGGCATTTGCGTTATTTTAGGTTTCACGGGTACCGGTGGGGCTACTTTAGGCTTCACAACCTTCTCTATTTTGCTGTTAACACGTTCAATATTTGCAGTTTTGTTGGTCGACACTACAACACGAGAATGCGCGTTGAACTTTTCAGTAACAGTTGTAGTAATCGTTGTCTTCTGTGTTGATTTAAACGAATTATTTCTTTTGAAGCTTTCTACTTTCGTAACAGTCTTGTTTATCACTTTATTTTTACCTGCTGTTTCAGTTTTTGTCTCTTCAACATCTTCTTGGTCGGAGTACACAGCTGAATCTCTAAACACATCTTCATCAGTCACTTGTTCAATCTTTTCAAACGATTTTTCATAGTAACTCTCGTCAGACGTCTGTACTGTATTTTGACTTTCTTCCTTAGTTTCTGCATTTTGATTCGCGTTTACTTTACTCGGTTCTTGATATGTACCTTCACTAGACGAGGTGACGAAGGACGAGTTGGAAAATAGACTATCAGGTCTCACAGCGTTTTTATTTATAAGTACATTAACCTTTTTAAGTGGAGATTTGTCGCTAACTAGAGTCGTTGGGTCTACATAGTCGGACTGAGCTATTCTAGCCCCCAGATGTTTGCTGCCTTGCATGTATATGGGCAGCTTGTTCAGGCTTTGGTAGGAACTATTATTTGATTTTGAGGGGGAACCAATCGAGCTTGAAACGCTAGATACCATGCTGACACTTTTTTCGTAACTTGGCCGATGACTTTCTTGTTTCTGAGTGATATTATCGCAGCTTAAAGACAAAGCGTCAAGATTACTCTTTTCATTTTGACTTTCAGACATTGTACTGTTCTCACAAACACTTTTACTGAGTATTTCATTGTTTAGAGCGTAAACTATAGTTGATGTGGTGGGGCTTGCGTCAGTAGATGTGATTACTACTTTAATGTCACTCTTTACCAAGTTATTCTGTATATCTTCTGTGTGTAGAACTTTGTTGATAGTTTCTGCTTTATTCTGATTGTCATCCGTGTGTTCATCGCCTATTATACTCCTAAATCTTTGTAGTAGATTCTTGGAATAACTCCTAGGATTTAAGTTCGGTCGCTTCTCACTAGTTGGGCTTTTAACATCTGACTTCGTGCTATCAGGACTACTTTGATCGTTAGCATTTATTTCTGAATCATCATTGTTCTTGTTCGGAGTTTTACTTTTAAATCGACTTAACACGTTTTTCAGGGAAAGCATGTTCGAATTTGGTTTGTAAATCTTATGTTCTGGGTGTATTACTTCAATGTCGTTGGATTTCGTGTCCTCATTTTGCTCTAGAGGCAAAACTTCGCAAGATGATGTGGTGGATATGTTCAAATTCGGTTGAGAAACAGTTAAAAGATTTTCATTTTTATTCTTATCCAGATTTATATCTTGGAACTTGCTTTTATAACATCTATCGATTTCTTCCTCCAGTTCCAATGTAGATTGGCTTATATTTTGCACGAAATCTGTCTCGCTAGTCTTGGATTGGTTAAATTTCAGCATATCACCATCACTCATATCATCATAATTTATCTCGCTTTGATCAGACGCTATTGTGAATGGTCTGTCAGTACTCATAACCTTGCCATCTCTATTTAAATACGTTTTGCTATTACTATTAGGTTTACATTTGAATGTCACTAGATTATTCTCTTCTTGAGTAGTTGTGCTTGTAACTACTTGAAAGCTTCGTGGTAATGAACCAGATTTTCGGTCTCTAGATACATTGAAATGTTCTTTCTGTCTACTCAGCCATATTTCTGGGGCGTTAGGGCTTTGTTGATCAGGACTCATTGGTAGATAGTCACCTGGTAAGTCATTGGGCACCTCTTTCTTCCGCCTACACACTTCTATTAAAGAGTCGTACACATTTTCAGCCATGATGGGTCCTTTGCTCTCCATAGTGACGTAGTAATCAGAGTTCCTATCGACTTTTTCTGGAGATCTTACTGGAACATCGTATATACCTTCAGGATTTTGTATTTTATTCAATTTGTCAAACGATAAGTACACGTAATCGGAATCTGGACCAATGTGGCGAGATATTTCAGTGACGTCATCGTTTTTTGGCGGCGTGAGAACTCTTTTGGGTCTTACAGGGTTGTGCTGGATCACTTTACTTTTGTTGTTCAAGGAGTGTAAACTCTCGTCCACTCTGTTGTCTACTCTAAGCGTTTCATAAATGTGATCGTCATCTATTTCTTCTGTCAGTTCCGTTCTAGAACTTGTTGTTGTACAATCTTCTTCTTCTTCCTCGTGTTTGTCTCCGTCCAAGTTCTCGGAAGTCTGTCGACCGAATTTAGGTTTCAATTTGTTCGTTTCTAAGTTTTTTGCTATCACAACTTGTTCGGGATTAGAATGAGACTTCATTAGTCTCTGATGTCGTCTCTGAGCGGTGTTCCTTAACTGTTGCTTCTTTATCAACTTTTGGAACTCCCTATTCTGCATCAGTAGCTGAGAAATGATTTGTTCTAAAGGTTGCTCCACTTCTTCGCAACTTTCTAATACTTCTTTTGTATCCACTTCAACTTTATCTTCAGCTTCTGAGCCTTCGTTTATCACTTTTTGCTTATTTAAGTACTTAACTTTCTCCAACTCGTTCTTTTTGAATGAATCTGTCTTTTCTATCAACTTCTTGTATGTTTCTTCGTCAATATCTTCGTCTTTACTTATTGTTTCAGGTACAGGGTTTGGTGTGTCTTTAGGTTTATCAACGTTTAGACTATCATTTGACTCTGATATATGCAAAATATTTTCAGTAGACACGTCAGTCGAAAAATCAGCGTAGAACTTTGCTGTTGTATCAGATCCTAAGCGCAATCCTTTAGCTCTATTCTTCTTTATTTTAGAAATCTTCTTTGGTATGTTTTTCGTGTTGTACATTCTAATTTCTACGGCTGGTTTTACTGGACCGACGCGTTTTCTTGCGTCTAATTCTGGGTCAGAGATGATAGTTCCGTCGTTTGCTCTAGTTTTCTTCGTGATTCTGTTTGATCCGCAGTTCTTACATTCGAATTCTATCTTTTCATTGCCCCTTATTTCTCTTTCGTTGTCACTGTCCTGAGTTTTCTTGGTGACAATACCGATCATGTTTTGTTGTAGGCCTGGTTCAGATTTCCGTCTCCAAGTCCCTATCTTGGACAGTTTCGATCTTTGAGGATCATCTTTTGACTTGGATCGTAGAGTATCAGTTTTGGACTTCTCAGTATCGTTACATCTTGATCGTCTCGAGTGAATTGTACTTGTAGAATCGGTGACAATATTCTCTTTAATTTTAGCGCATTTTAAACAAGTTTTCGGTATTTGTCTGACGTTGGTTAAAGAATTGTTGGTATCGCTGAGATCTTCTTTGCTTTTACTGGTGTCTGTGTATCCTATGATGTTATCAGATGAATGGTACCCTCGAGTTTTGGTTAGAGAGCTGCTGAATTCTTTACTGAAGCTCTCTTGTGATGATTTGAAGTCTGAACACTTGCAGGCAGCTTGCTTTCTTTCTAAGTGTTCTGCGCTACCAGAGTCTATGTAGTGCAGCGATCTATCACATTCAGGACATTTGTCTCCGAGTTCATTGTCCTCATGTCTACAGCTGCATTTGTCTTCTCTCTTGCTTTTAGCGAGTTCAGTTTCACAATCCGAACAAAGATCAATGTAGCAGTTCTCACAAGTATAGTCAGTACCTTTTTCTGCGGAAAATTGAGTGCAATCACATTCCTGGCTCTCGGCTCGGGAGCTCGGTATAGTGTATTTTCGGTTGCCTTTCTTCAATCTTCCTCGAGTGCCGTTTTCAAATGATTTTCTTCGCTCTCTCTCCAGTTTTCGTTTTTCGAGATATTCTGGGGCTGAAAGCTGCTTCCTCATGGATGCTTGGGTGATTAAATTGTGCGATTTCTCTGCTAGCATGTCATCTGTAAAAACGAAGATAAACATGTTTAGTATATATTACTTGTAATGTTATTGAATTCTTAGGTAACCAATATTTATGATTTATTAGGTATATGTATTTATTTATTTCGGCAGTATTTCCGAACCGACCTTCAAACCTTCAAGAAAAGAGCATATTCTTTTTTAAAGGCCAGCAACGCATCTGTGACTTCTCTGGTGTTACATAGGCGGCGCTGATCGCTTACCATCAGGTGACTCGACTATCCCATAATTTTTTTATAAATGCTTACCGTCAGTTTTGTTCTGTCCGAGCTCCATGACCAACTGCCTCGCGTGAGATGGGATCACTGCGTTGTAGTTCTCGAGGATCACCTGGAATGCACAAGATGAAATTAGAATTTTACCGATAGCAAAGCACTTTATTTATTTCGTATCTTCCAACTGGATCCACCTATACGTGTATTAAGCTCATGGTTTAGATGTTTAAATAGTTGCAAGGCATTTTCTTGATTTGAGAAATGTTTTCTATGCTTTTGACCGCCACAGTAGGCTATAGACGAAAAGTAAACGTCATTTTGTCGTCTGTGGCGATGCCGACGGTGGCGTTAAAAAGACGCTTAAGCGCTTAGACTCTGCGCTAGATTAGAGAGACTAGTAGATTATAGATTACATACCCTTTTAAGCAGCAGTGTCCACTCCCGCTTGTGGCGCGGCGAGCGAGCTTGCAACGTGAGCTGCGCGCGCGGCGCGTCCCACGGGATCACGTGGAACGACAGCGGCGCGCCCGCTATCGACTCTACCAGCATCATGTTGTTGCACTGAAACATTGCATTTAAGATATTGATTTACACTGAAAGCGACAGTTTACCCAACGATAGTTTTAGACAAAATGATTTTCTAGTATTCAATCGCTTTTTAAAGGGAGAGATACACAACCGACCTATTATAATTATTACCCTGAAAGCCACACTTTACCCAATAGTTTTAGACAAAATGATAGTCAGAGTTAGACATAATTCTAGTACTTGTTCAATCGCTTTTTAAAGCAAGAGATTGACATAACTGACTCAGATATAATTATATTTCACAAAATTACCAAATTACTTGATAGACAAGTACAAGATAAGGATTGATTCAGTACAAAAACGACGATGCACTTGCACATCAATCATTTCATTCATCACATCTTCATTTTTGAATCAATTGGTGTACTTAGTTTACTAAAATTGCTTTTTAACGGCACTAAATCAGCTCAATCGTCTCAGAAACCAGCCAATGACTACTGTCTCGGTCTTGAAGAAGTGGGGAGTTAGAACTGACCATGATATGCGACTTGTAGGCGAGGATGCCGTCCTCCCTGTTCTTGGTGACCAGCAGCATCTTGTCGAAGAGGAAGGCGTGACGCATCGCCTTCGCGCCGAATACTCTGCAGATAAAAGATAATGCAATTAATATCTCTAGCAGGTAGAATAAAAATGATGGGTGGTATAAATATTTCTCAGTTCAATACTGCAACGTCACGCTTTTTATCCCCGAATGGGTAGGCAGAAGTGCACATAGCAACACATAATGCCGTTATACAATGCACACCCACTTTTCACCATTTGTGTTATAAATCCCATGTAATAGGGATGAGCCTATTGCCTTATACTTGGCACAATTATGTCAGTATAATACTATATTAGTTTTTATTATGTTATCGGCTTACTCTCGTAACTGTTTGACGAGGAACTCGACTAGTTAGTAGCCATTCTAGAGGCTCATATCCATGAGCAACATTCCGCGACTCACGACGTGGCGATTGTCGCGATGCTACTCACAGTACAGTAGTGAAATTAGTCGAGTTCCTCGTCAAACAGTTACGTGACAAAGCCGATAACTTAACAATTGATTTAGTATGTCTCACGGAAGGTATAATAACATTATATTAGTTTTAACTAGACAAAACGCGTTCTATCTGAAAACTAGTTACAACTGTAACATATTCATACATTCTCAGTTCTCACAAAGTGTCATATATATTAGTAAGTATGACATACCTAAATGTCCCTTCGGCACACAACTCTCCGTATGTCGTGAGGTCGGGTCCATTCCACCCGTATAGCAGCGATTGGATTTCCTGGAAAACGGAAAATGGAATTATATTTCTAAATATGTAATTATATATTTAAACACAATTTGCAATAATAAAAGGATTTATAAACAAACAACAATTTTAAGAGATTAAAATCGTTAATGAATTCATACATAAATAAACCTTCATCAATTGTTATACTATCAGGTAGTAATCAAAATATGTTTTATTGTCATAGGTGGTAAACGAGCAGAAGGATCACCTGATGGTAAGCAATCGCGATGAGTTACAAATGCGTTACTGACCTTTTAGGGAGAGGGGATTTCAGGATGTGGGGTCAAATCGTTTTTTCTGGTAACAACACTCACTTGGCGAAACATAACGCAAGCTTTGCTTCACACCTGTTTTCTATAAGTTATTACTAGGTAATACCGTGGTATATCTCACAGTATTTAGGAAAAAAACGGTTCTCCTACCTGTACCCTAACAGCATGTTCGTGTCGTCGCTTCATGTCGTCGATGTGCTGCGCGATGCCGGTCATCTTCAGCAGAGCGTACTCCGTCTCCCGAGATGCACATTGCTTTACTACGTTCTGAAAATGTGAATAAATATATCATTATTTAATATAAGTTTTTAAACTGACATGGTCACTAACACTCTCATTAGAACTTAAGACGGGATATTCACCATGTTAATTTACGTCTATGAGTGTCCGATATTTCGGCACTGTTGCAAGCGCCATGAACATAGATGAACTGGTGTATAATACGCGGGTGGATGTTTATGAGCTGGATGTTTAAGGATTATAATATATCCAGTCTTAAGTTCTAAGTATAGCATTATTTAATACTTTCAATAATGAAGGAAGGTCCTAAAATAGAGCCTTGAGGAATCCCATGTTAAAAAGAGAGTATGTACAATATAAAAACAATCTAAAAAGTAAGTTACAATGTTCTATTTTAGAACATTGTATTAGAGTAACTAATAACATTTTCATTTCTATTTTGTTCATATTTAACACTATTTTACTTTAGTTTGAAGTAGTCAAAAGCCTATTTCAAGACCAAAAATATTACCACTTCAACAGTTATGTCTACGAAACATCTAATTGTGCAGATGTCTAGCAAATACTAGGTAACATTTGCTAATAACTTAAGACGTAAAGCAATAACGCTCTTATTCAATAGTAAATAAAGACTTAACTAACTTGTTATAATCTTTAAGTTGTTTAAGAAACTTGCTTGCACGTAGCTTAAATTCAAGGACAGTGATTGTGCCATTAAACCAAGAAGGTAAATTGCAATTATGGCTTAAACATTACTAAATAACAATAAATTAGATTCCAAATAAGTAATAAAGTGATCAATTACCTTTTCATAGCCACAAAATAAGTGACAATCAATTTAGTATCTAACATTCTATATATTTAAGGTTCAAAATCGTAATTGCTATTTCAATTTGATCTATAGTTTTATCTTTTTATGGAATCTATCTCACATTGCTCAAATGAATATTAAGCCACATTAAAGATTTTAATGGCAAATTCTTGTCATATAAATATTAACTTCTAATATGGTTCTGAGAATGAAGATAGTAATAAAAAATATAGTTAGCATTTAAATCCTTTATTAATTTATTAAGTCATGTATTACTTTGCGTGTGGCAAGACTTATATCCTTCTACAGGGGATCCTACTACTCATAACGCAACTAGCAAAAATGAGGTATATTTAGCTGTATTTATGTATTAAACTATAACTTCTATTGATAGCTCAGCTTTAAACTTTTCTTTTTAAATCATTGCCCTACACTAGGACTTTCACCTGTGCAGTGCGTTCTTATACAAACATGCAAGTTCACATACACATGACACTTAGACCCGAAACAACATTTTATCACAAAGAGTTGCTCCGTGCGGGAATCGACAGCCGGTTTCCCAGCCATCGCGACAACCTTGCAGTCAAAAAGCTTACTTATTTAGTCCGTTATAAATGGCATAGAACTACACTTATATGCACCACTAATCAAAATGCAATACATACATATTTAAACTATCTTTACTAACCTGCAGTAACAAATGATACTTCAAAATCCTCTGAACAGGTTTCAACAAGTAAGACGCGAGCGGCAGTAGATGGCCCAACGCTATCTGTCTCTCCCTGAACTCGCGGGCGCTGTGGGGCTCCGAGGCCAGTGCTGCCAACCGCTCCATGGTGCGAGGGTAGCCCGTGCAGTAGGAGGTGTAGACTGAGAAGCCAGCGGTGTTGTTGACGAAGCACCGAGCGATGCAGGTCGCGTCCAACCGACATGTGTTCAGTTCCGCGCAGAGGGATCTGGAAAAGATGGTTGGTTGGTTGTAAGTCTGATCTATCTGATGAAGAGGTTGAAAATCTTGGAGGTTTCTTCGGTATATTAAAGTCTTGGTTTCGATCTTAGTGTCGAGTGCTTTATGAATGTACGATTGAATTGTACGAGTATACATGCTACTAATATTATAAATGCGTAAGTTTCTGAGTATGGATGTTTGTTAGTCTTTCACGCAAAAGCTAATGAAGAGATCGGGATGTAATTTGGAATAGGGATATTTTATTCCACCGGAATGCAAGCGAGCCCGCTGGCAGAAGCTAGTTGTTCATAATAAATTCGCTTCCGATGATTTAAATAGAGAGAAACATAATGAAGTTATCAATGTCATGCGACAAAATTACCAAAAAAATGGACTTCTATTCTATGCAAAATAACGACATAAAAAATCTAAACGTGTACACTACCCGTCCAACTACACCGTAAAAACAAAAAAATAAAAACTGCAAAATAACTCAGTTCTAAGGGTCTCTGGTACAAATTTTTAGAGGTCATGTAACCTGAGCGACCCTATCAAGGCAACCATTGTTTTAACATTCGTTACCGACCACAAACGTGTTCTAAACAAAAGATTTTTGCCTTTGTACATTTTTATTAGCTCCCGTAAAAGAGTCTTTGTGTATTTTGATATACGAAACGTTCATATTTTCCTTTTTCTGGTGTTTTAAATAAAAGTTCTTTTAATCCAATTTAGTCTTTGACTGCCAATAAAAAAAACTGTTGAAGGCAAATCCTCCGCTAACGTCGGTCACCGGAGACCACCACGGCGTTCTATTTGTTAAGGCACATGGCCTTTCTTATGAAATATAGTGTGCACAATCTAAGAAGTCAACACACTTCTTGACAGTGAGAGGTAAATAAGATCGGTATCTATTTATGACCGATTCCTAAGTCATATCGAGTAAAAAATAAAATAAAGGTTGTAATCACTGGACTAAGGTTGCGGGTAGGTTAACTTAATCCTAAGTCTTTTATAAGTATCTGTTTTCGTTATTCTGTATTCAATAATCGGGATGTCCTTTTTTTTAAGAAAAAACTCTGTAAATAAATAAAGATTAAAAAAAAACACTGGACTAGAAAGTATAACAATATCTTAAGAAATATTTTTTTTTTGTCTATCCAGATAGTTTTCTCAAACAGTTGGTTTGAGAAAAATATTGCACTCACAATGTTGAATGCAAGTAGCATACCAGACACACACATTATCTTAATTTGATATTATTAGTTAAGGATCGCTACCAGATTCGAATGACAGAGATATCGTATGAAATAAACCGTGAAACATTATCTGACGTCTGCGGTCGACGATCTGCGATCTCTATTCATATAAAGATATTAATAAAATAATAATATGTCAACAAGCAAGTGTGGGAGAGCCATACTTCGGCACGAATAGGCCGGCTCGACTGGAGTGATACCATGGCTTCACAAAAAAAACCGACGTGAAACAACGTTTGCGTTGTGTAAGCGAGGTTTTAGGAGACCCTATTACCCCAATCTTCCAAATCCCCGATTCCCCAACAACCCTTAAATGCCTAACTCTCAAAAGGCCGGCAACGCACTTGTAACGCCTCTGGTGTTTCGGGTATCCATGGGTGGCGGCGATTGTTTACCATCAGGTGATTCGTCTGCTCGTTTACCGACTTATACCATAAAAAAAATAAATATTCACGTGACTATTTTGACAAAAGACCTTACATTACAAAAAGACCTCTCAAATATTTAAGCAATAAAGTCTTTATCCAATCTTCAATAAGAACTATTTTCGTAAAGCATACTCTAGTATAGTACCGCTAACATGAGGTTTATACAAAAGTGGGTCACTAGTAATATAAACTAGATTCTTCCACTCATGTAGGTGTCAATGAATTTACGGAAAGATATTAATAGTTAAAATGTTAATTTATGTTTTTAACGCCTACGGAGTCGCCGATATACTTTCTAAATACATCTAAATGAATTGGTATGCAATTAACTTCGTTTAAGTGCTTCAAAGTGTTGGATTATTAGGAATAGGTATATTTATTAGTGGAAGTCATTGGTGCCTAAATAGTTTTTGGAGTGTTTTTTTTTTTTGAAGGGGGAAAATCATCCAATAGCTACTCCCGCCTTGGGCGAGGCAAGAGGTGTGTCAAACTTTTATTGACTAAATACCACCCCGTTCCTATTCCTGCTTTTCGCGCCTGAGCCCCGATAACCTACTAGGCAGTCCGCCGTGTATGTAATAATTTAAGTAGTACATATGGAATAATTTTAAGTAGTTAATACAGATCGAAAACAGACTAGTTAAAGGGTCTATTTTACAGTGACAAGTTTTTATTGGAAAATTTATATTATTACCGTGGCTTTGCACTAAAATCTTCTCCTGTGTCGTAGGTGTGAATGGTGTGATACCAAACATATAAATTCACAATCAAATCACACCCAGACCCGAAACATCAATCTGTGGATCGATGATCAAAAAACCGACCTCATCTAGTTATTTCAAAGATGTGTGTAAAAGTGGTACCGTAAGTATTTTGTAAGCTACTTCCTAAATATAATTTCACATTTACACAAAGAGTTGTTCTGTGCGGGAATTGAGCCCTAATCATGCAAGGCATCTATCAAAAAATCATATGTATCCTATGAAACAGATACCGCCTTACTCAGAGTCATTGAATAGTTACTTAACCCAGACCTCAGTATTTGTTTTCAATACAAAATCGTTAGGAAGACATAGTTTAAGTAACCATTAAACTCTGAGTGTGGCAGAAAACAAAGTATTGGTTAATTAATTTAATTAGTCAAAGATTTCGTAACCTAACTGTAACATCACTAATTAGGTTTTACAACAAATTAAGCGATTCGTTTCACTAAATCAGTTGAATCAGTAACGGTTTTCTTAAATCTCTAATCTATAATTACTTTTGACAGGCTTTATGCTACATAATTCACAAGAATATAGTAATTTTTACTATTAAAACTTTGCATAGCGAATTTTCATTAACGTTTCATACTAAATAAAGATGCACGAAATACTCATCAAAAGGTTTATCAAAAGGTTGGCTGATTCTATTTACTTCATTTTTTGAGAGATTTATGAAGAGAAAATAATGGAAAACTAAATCTATACTATACTAATACACATATTAATTGCAATTCATACTTCATATCAAATTAACACATTGAACGCCGTGGTGGTCACCGGTGACCGACGTTAGCGGAGGATAAACGTCAGCCCATTAAATATTAAAAAAAAAACTGTCCTTCACCAATTTTGTATTGGCAGTCAAAGACTTATGCTCGAATACACAAACGCTACTCAATTTTAAGACGCTCTCAAATGTAGTTCTGTGACAGAGATCACACGATATTTAAGTACAACTTAAAATTGAGTAGCGTTTGAGTATTCGGGCGTTAAAGAAAGTACATATACACGACTACTAACATATAAAACTGTGTTTAAGTCTTAGCGTAGAGTTACATAATGTATGCATGTGGGTCAGGTATGCATCGCAACTAATTGATGTTCGACACCTTTGGAAAACACATGGGCGGGTGTCATGTGCGGGCACGCTTTATTTTGAACTACTTACTGCCACACTCAGAGACATTTAATGATTACTAAACTATTCCTTAGTAACGATTTTGTATCAAAAACAATTGCTAAGAACTGGGTTAAGTAACCATTAAATGACTCTGAGTATGGCGGTTAGACATTAAAATTCATACACACAGTTTTGTATTTGACAAAACTTTTATTTTAAACTTTATCGCCAAATCAGTAGGTATGTAATTGAAATTTTGTAAATTAGTATACCTAATTGAATTTCAAGTTTTTTTTTACATTCTTCTTAATATTCAAAATAAGTTAAGGGCGTGCTCCAATGAACCAACCAATCAGATCTCCCTGTTACGTTAAGCAAACTCGTAGTAAGCCCTCAGATATAATATAGCCATTTATTAATATGTTATCATTAGAGACCGGATAATATGCAACATAAAAAGCTTGAAATATGCATGCAAATATGCATGAAAAATGCCTAAAATATGCACGAAAACTGACAGAATATGCAACATTAAATGAGTTTTTTTTGTTTTGTAAATATTATTCCTTTAGATTTAAGTAGTTTTGTTAGTAAATACTTGTCTTATGTTTTACTTTATTATGTATGTATCTTTTTAATTTATTGTTATTTGATGAAATAAAGAAACTATTAAGTTTTATTTTTTTATTAAAAAATCAGCATACATTTTTTATAGAAAACTATCCATTGATCGACACAGTAACATGTAACATTATTTAATATTTTTGTAAACATTAACAATCAAGTATTGTTTCAAATGTTCAGTGGTAAGATTATGTCTTCGATCATTCAAAATACTTTTATAGGTCGAAAATGATCGCTCCACATCTACTGAGGTAACTGGGCAGAATTTGAGCTTGGGTGCTATGTTAGCGCTTATATTATCTGGCAAAACTTCCGTCGGACCATTAATACCTACTGTAAATTATAGCAATAATATGCATCATCACTAGATATTAGTAAAAATATGCTATTAGCCTTGAAAATCGCTGAAATATGCAAATGCATATGCAAATATGCAAATGCATATTATCCGGTCTCTAGTTATCAGCATACTCACGTAACTGTTTGACGAGGAACTCGACTAGTTTCAAGCCATGATAGAGGCTCATATTCATGAGCAGCATTCCACGACACACGCAGCTACTGGCGAATCGAGTTCATCTTCAAACAGTTGCGTGAGTAAGCCGATAACATAATAATTAAGATTAATTTATAGGTATATCTTACTAGCTACTTCCGCGCGGTTTCACCCGCTCTGCTCGGCTCCTATTTATCGTAGCGTGATGTTTTATAGCCTATAGCTTTCCTCGATAAATGCAAAAATAATTATTCAAATCGGAGCAGTAGTTCCGGAGATTAGCGCGTTCAAACAAACAAACAAACAACCAAACAAACTCTTCAGCTTTATAATATTAGTATAGATAATGAACATCCAGAAGGAAGAAAACTGTTCGCAGTTCAGTTTTGTTTGTTTACCAATTTAATGTGATCCGTTGAACGATGTTCAAAGGATACGTTTGAAGATTTTGAGGTTATTGCTATAACCTATAAGATTATTCTTTGTGTTCGAGTTGCTTTGTAACATTGTGTAATATTGATCAGGGCGCTGTTTGTTGGTACCGCGGAATCTCTTCACCTCTTTTTATTTCTGTCGTTTCCGCTTAAGCTAAGGAAATGGTAATGCAATCTCTTTTTTGGAGAATCTTTGTTAACTTCCTATTTCGCGAAAGGTTATGGTAAGATGTTTTCTAGTATTATAGAGGAAGCCAATTACCAAACACTGATTCTATCTTCCGATCTATTAACGAAAATTTTTTTTAGAAAGCATTCTATAATTATACCATTTATTTCCTTAAAATGAACATTATAATTTTCTGTATAAATTTTGGTCCCATAATTTTTTTAGATTGGTTTAGTAGTTTTTATTTTATTAGCATTATAAGTAGTTGAACGATGTTGAACCATTTTCAAGATAGTTCGTAGATTTGTACTTCGATTAGTTAAACATTTCTGGTCCGAATTGCTTAACTATTTTTTGTTCGGTACTTCTAAACTAGCAATGGGTAAATACAGGCAGTATAATGCATAATAGTTATTTTTTGGTTTTTAGTTTTATGTTATGACTTTTGTCTCTCAGTTCCTCCTAACTATCACTGTCCAGTCTCCTAACTTAAGACTTGCAACTGCTAATCTAGATCTCTAAAAACCTAGGTGGTGTAAACTTACTAAATAACGCGCCCGTCCCAACCGCCATAACTCCTGTATTTCCAAACCATTTTCTACATTTAAAAAGAGATTCGCCATGAGCTTTATAAACACCATACTAGGCGTGTCTACCACTTATATTCATTGCGATAAGGTCCATTTTATGTCCATTAATTACAAGTTAATTACTAAACACGTTACAAGCGAAATTAAACGCTATGTGTCTTTGTTAATCGTTGTTTTTTGCTTGTCACTATGATTTTGTGTTTTTTGAAAATGACTGATTTATGTTTACTGTGTATAGTTTGGTCACTGTGTGACTTTTTTTTTGAGAGGGGAAAATCGAGAGAGAATCAGGGCGAGGCGAGAGTGTATTGGTTTTTGTGCATTGTTGTACTTGTGCTCAGTATAATTATGATTTTTACGGGACTCAATAGTCTATCTAAAGTCTAAATTAATTCAATATATTCGTATTGACTAAGGTGAATAAGAGTGACAGTCCTTTTCGAGGATTTTCCACTTTGGGGACAGAAAATAAAAAGGTACGTTATTAATTGACTGCAATGTTTGTGCGGTGGATGATCAACCGGCTGCCGCGCATTGTGTAGCGGGTTTGAATCGCGCACGGAGCAACACTTTGTGTGATCCACAATATAATTGTTGTTTTGGGTTTGGGTGTCATATGTACATATGTTTGTAAACGCACCTACGACACAGGAGAAAATCTCAGTGTGGGGCTTAAAAAAACAACTCAAGTAATAATTTGAAATACATATAAAAAAGTGACATCATATAACAATATTTCTTATTTTCAATACCAGTGGCATGATTCTCACAATTTGCATGACGATTTAACGTGAAAACATTAACAATTAGTTATGCTACAAGCTAATCGACCGTGAAATGGACCATAATTAGGTATCTACTTATTTTGAAGCTACTACGTTTCTTTATAAACTCAGGTGACTCATCCGTTTATTTTTAGGTACCGTAGTATTAGTTTTAGTTAACTAAATGCCGTACACAGAGATAGTAATCGAACACGAGACATATATCTCGTGTTCGTTCGTTCGCCCAACGAATAGAGATGATGACGGGGTATGACAATTAAAAAACTTAGTTAGTCTGTCAGTTAGATAAAGAAAAAATATAAAACACGTATGGTCTTAATTTTGGCATGTAAGATAACGTTTCTACGAATAAAACGTATTTAAAGTAGAAATGACGTTACGATAATTCAAATCAATATATCTTTAAAAGTATTTGTTTCCGTAAGAAATATGTGTCTAATGTTTTAAAATAATCTACAAGACGGAAATTAAAATAAAAATTAGTCATCTACCATATTCGCAAGCATAATTTTATTGTCACATGGCTTCGTAAAATTATAACAAGCCACACTTTATTTTGATTCTTTTAAGTAAGTATAATAAGTAATTTGATACTGTATTGAACCTGTACTGTTCAACTAAAGGGGGACCGCACACTAACTGAGCCATTAGGAACACACATGTAATTATTACGTTCATACACTGACACACACATCAATGATTGTATACAGAGTGTGTTTTTAAACTTACGTGTTTAAATTAATATTATACGAGTATGAATCTTGAATAGTAGTGTATTTGTATGTTTAGGCTATATAGCCTTAAAAGTAACATTTTATAGCATGTCATCATAATACAAATGTACGACAGACTAGGATATTTAACTTTTCGAATTTCAATTTTAATTTTAAACATCATAACGATGCTTTTTCCTTTTTAATTTTAGTTTTAAATAACGATAACAATGCCTTTTTGTTTATTAACAGATTAATTCACAACAAATAATCATAAAATTCCACAATGTACAAGTGTACACTCTCTCTCACACACTCACACACACATACACACTTGTCATAAGTAAGTAATATGTACGCATACCACACATATATCCCTCTTTCATAAAACGGACCCTCCCAAATGTTCCCTAGCTATTATTCTTACACCCTACACTCTTACATATGGCAGAACGTTTATAAGGATCAAAAATAAAATAAAGAGTTCAAAATTAAATTGTTATAACCTACTTTAGTACTTATTTATTGCCCTATAGGGTCTATATTTGATTCCTAAGTCACTAGTCTCCTATATTTCTGCTATTTCCCTCAGTAGGGATGATGCCTGATCCGGAGCTGCGGACTAAGTACCTAGCCAGTTTACCGGGGCTCTGGCTCGAAGAGCAGGAGTGGGAACGGGGTGAATTTTAGTCAGTAAGAGTCTGACAATCCCTCAAATTATATTAATAGTTTCAAATTGCTTACGTTATGCTAATATTCTATTCATAAAAAAATATTGTAAGTAAGATTTCCGTATTCACTGATCTGCTAAAAAGTGGTCTGTCTACAAAGTATTTAATTGTCAGTACAAATACTTAGAACAGAATTATAAATAAAGGAAAACAATTAAAAAACATTCCTAGGATTTTTCCTGTAATTAAACTCATGGATTTTTATAAGCCGGTAAACGAGCAGACGTACCACCTGATGATAAACAATCGCCACCCGCCGCCCAAGGACACGCGAAACACCAGAGGGGTTACAAGTGCGTTGTCGACCTTTAGAATGATTAGGAATTTAAGGTTGTTGAGGAATCAGGGAATGGGAAGATTGGATAGGTACGATATTCCTTCATTTATGTTCGAATTGTTTTAATATTTCAAACATTTATTAATTTTTTACCCTACTGACTAAAAACCACCCCGTTCCTACTCCTGCTTTCCAAGTCGGAGCCCCGAAAAACCCGCTAGGTACTCCGCAGCAGGATCCTGGATCATACGCAACATAGTATAGGTCCCTAATGTTCAACTTTAAATACTTTTACATTCATTAGCTATAGAAAATCCACCCTATTGTTAGAAAAAATACATCAAAGCGAATCTCAAAAAACGAGAAGCATGTTTTATGTACTGCGATCTGTTACGGCTGTCGCTGCCTACCCTCTCAGCGTAAAGGGCGTGACGAAGGACCCTACTATTATAACGTTTTAGCAGAAACTTAGCAGAAGGGGACATTATGCCATATGCCAGGAATCTGCGATAATGTTTGGTGGTTGTTGTTGAAAGTATGAATATAGATATTTATTTATTTATTTTTTTGTTTTGTCGTGAAGAATAGTTTACTTATACATACCTAGTTTGATTGTGCAAAATTTTAACACATTAAACATTAATGTGTCCATGTGACCGTTTCCAGTGATACTAAACTATATAGCCGTGCGAGTAAGATGTGCAGCTCAAGTATGCGATGTATCGATAGTAGGGAAGCCATCTATAGCATGCGTATTTCCACATAAAAACATAGCTTAGCTGTGTCCGTTTCCACCAGCTAAGTTATGTGTACCAATGAATATGATTGAATGATTGGTGGAAGCCAAACGCATCCACAGCAACGTAACATAGCACATCTCTGGTAGGAAACCACTCTAATTATAAATAAGGCATAGTGAAAATGTGTTTACCTGTTAAAGTTGTAGATGTCCTCGATGTTATTGAAGAGCTCGTTCAGCTGCTCGTCTGAGAAGGTCACCTCCCGCCGCCACACGTGGAGATAGCCCTGGAAAAAAGAAATTTATTTTTATTAAAAAAAAATCCTTTATTTATATCCAAATACACAAACACTACTCAATTTTAAGACGCTCTCAAGACGTTGTCTAGGTAGGTTACGGAAATGCGGCGCGGCTGTTGCAAATTGCAATGCCGTATTTTTGTCAAGTGTTCAAATTAGCTCAAAGATAAAAAATGCACTTTTTGGCTTCTGGGCCTATTGCTCGCTAATTTTTCATATATCATCAGCCAAGATGATAATAAATATGTGATTTAAATAAATTAAGGCATAAGAGATTTCTCCATACGGTATAACATGTACCTATGTAACACATTTCATTATGTGATGTTATGTTATAAGTCCCATGTAATAAGCAGCTAGAACAATGCTCTATTCACCTCCTTCCCAATTTGTGGTCGTGATGTTACAACGCTGCGGTTAGCTTTAGCAACAATGTTGAGAACACTACAATCTAGTTATCCGACTTTCAGCTCTATCATTATGTAGTAAGGTCGAAAACGTATTGAAGATATTTATTTTTTGGGGTAGCTTGATCTGCGTTTGTTTCAACCGCAAAAATAGACAGTAATGTTAAAAAAAATGTTGTGTTTACACTTTGTAGGATTAGGAAGCTTTTCCACCAGAGATGTGCTAGCTAAGCTGTGATACTATGTGACCGTTTCCACTGATACTAAGCTATGTAGCTGTGCGAGGAAGATGCGCAGCTCGAGTATTCGATGTATCGATAGTAGGGAAGCCATCCATAGCACGCATCCATAATTCTCATCCTTAGCACACATCTTTCCATATGAAAAACATAGCTTAGCTTTAATCCGTTTTCATGGATATTATGTAATATGCACTTGCAAAGCATTAGACCAAAACGTTGCAACTGCAGCCGCTAGAGGGCAGGACGATCGACAATAGTCTCGTCTACCTTTCTGCACACTTTCAGAAAGTAAAATTGGAACGAATTTCTAAAGCAAATTAGTAGAATCTGATTTATAAGGCTGAGGACACATGGTTGCTGTATGCAGCTACAAAATATAACTAGGGTTAGAAGAGTTTAATTTAATACGGGATACTTACCGTCATTACTTTGAGTATGACACCTTAATAAACATGGTAAATATCCCGTTTTAAGTTCTAATGTTAGTGTTAGTGACCATGTCAGTTTAAATACTTATAAGTATTTAGAAGAGTTTGTTGTTTGTAGTTTGAAAGCGTTAATTTTAGAAACTACTGGTTGGAATTAGATAGATCTTTTTGTTTTGGATAGTCAATTTATTAAGGAAGGCTGTAAGCTATGAAATATCATCATTATCATCCAAAGCCGGAAGACGTCTACTGCTGAAAAAAGGTCTCCCCTTTAGTCCTCCACGCTGAACGACAGATCGCCAACCTAGCATACAATTGGCTCCTTGCTGAAGCGACCCTTGCGATCGTGGGTCTATTTAGAGGTCTGCCCACGCTTCGTCTTCCAGTCTATGGTCGCCACTCGATCACTTTCCTAGCCCATAAGTCGTCAGCCCTTCGAGCGATGTGGCTTCCCAATAGCCACTTGACTATGAAACTTCACGCTACGATTAATAGGAGCTGGGCAGCTAGAGTGTTCATGGCTAAATAGTGTTTAGAGAAATTCTAATTTCCAACATCAATTTTAACACCAGTCTGCTCTACCCCTTACTAAGTATCGCCGCGCGTGCCCCCGCGCACGCCGCTAGAAAGCCTGATAACGTGATAAACGTATCACGAAGCCTTCCATATTGGGCACAGCAGTTTTGTATATGGCAACAACATTACGTACATACCTACATAACGCTTATCTGATCGCTTTTAACTTTCAACTGATTTTAATTCGTGTTTGTAATTGTTATTCTAATTTTTGGGGTATAGGGACGATTTGCTAAAATGCAGGCATGGACACCCCTAACACCATAGCAGTTACAAATGCGTTGCCGGCCCATTCCTAACAAAGTTCTGCTGTGAGTAAATCAAAACTTTTTTACGGGTTTGTTAATTTTTTGACAAAATGAAAGCAATTCCCGTTTGAAAAAATACTTTTTGTTTTAAATATCATTGTGATATTTTTTGTTATGTAGGGACATCCTAGTATTCTACAGACGCAGGAACTAATACTAACTCTTGAGAACATTCTCCGATTCCAAAAGCATTGCACCAGATCTAAATCATAAAAAAATTAACAAACTACTTTCCTAGAACTCGAAACTTTACTTTCTTACTAACTTGCAACATCACAAACAAGACAGCCCACTATCTTTATAAACATAAACATAGTGAAAAAAATCTAATTTCCAAGTGACACGTTTGTTAGTAAACACACGTTTAGTGCGTGGGCCACTCGACTGTCCACTCGCGCCAGTAACTCGAGCGAGTCATTGTCACGGACGAACAATGTCGATCGTGGGCCGTTACCGTACCTATACGTACGATATTTAATCATCGATCTATTATTTGAACATTTTCATGTTGTGTCTTGTTTAGGTAAGTCGATAGAAAAAATATTATTTGTTATTATTATTGATGATGCATTTTTAGAAAGTCTCGTCTCTTGTTAATGGTCAGTGGAAATGTGTAAACTTTCACGTGGAAGTATTTGTGCGGTGTAGTGTGGATCAGTCCGAAAAGGATGGTGATAAGTTTAAAATAAAAGTTACTGAGGTGAGGGTTTTCTATAGTTTTACCCGTGATTTTATAATGGCATCGAGTAGTGCAGTAACTAATTACTTAGATAAATAGAAAACAAATATGCATTGAGATGCCAATAGGGCTCCAAAGGTTTATTATTTCCAAATATGAGTACTGAGATATAAAAAATATAATCAGACTTCAAACGACTGTAGATAGCTCATCCAATTCCCTTTGTAGAAACTCCCCAAACCAAAAACATCATATGCCACAATAAAACACGAACACAACATCAAAACAGCTACAAGTTCAACGACCGAAAACGAGTCTACAATTTAAAAAAGAAAATATTAAAACAAAACAAAACGAAACGCAAAGACGGAAATATTCCTGTCTATTTCAGTTCTATCAATATTTATTTTGACAGAACACTAGATCCAGTTACTGGCTGGCGTCCAAACGAGGCATAGTGCAAACAATAGTGGTCTGGGCGAGTCCAGTGTCCTAAGACTGGCGACACCGGTTTATCCCACATTGTCAATGCCAGTGTCACGCATATGCGTATACTGTTGTACTTACTAGACGTAATACCTTAGCGTGGTAGGTGAGTTACTGGGCTAAACAAACGCTCCTTCTGACAGGAACTTAACCGTAAAACTGTTGGCCCTAGATTCGTCTCTTCTTTTATTTTTTCAGAGTATAGTCAAGTAGCACGGAATCTGGAATTGAACACTAATAATTGATAATGGTCGTCCCTTAATTAGATACTTAATAAAAAGTAGTCTAAAATGGTCTATTTCATGCAGTGTGACTACAATGAATAAATGAATGAATGTGAAATCATAAACATAATGATAGACTTAAAACGATACTCAATATGAGGTCTAAAATTATCTGCCACGACTTCAATGGAACCTCCCAATATAATCCATTGGAATCCTCCCATGCAAAGTAGAGTCAATGTTTATTTAATTTTGACTTCTTTATGAATTCAAACCGAATTAACTGGCTAGTACGAAATTCTTCACTATTGTAATCTAAATCTTCAAATACAACATTACCTCCCATTAAAGCCGTGGCAGATAATTTTAGAACACCTCATATACCTAAATAAATATTAGCCTAGTCTATTCTAATATAAATTTACCAAAAAATACATTTAAAACGCAGTGTTTACATATAAGAAAAATTAATCTCAAAACGGTGTCGCCATACTTAACAACGCCTGATTATGATACAACACGAATATGTTAATGTGCAGCTAAATTATGCATGTGTGAGTGTCACAGTTTTATTAAGGTTTCACACGACGCCGTGGCGCCAGTGTGTTGTCGGCTTTATTATATGTCGTATTGATAGATAGAGTTTTATCTATGAGAATATTGTCCCAAATTGCACCCCAAATAACTTGGGCTGGAGAATAATGTTTTTTTTTTTTAAGGGGGGAAAATCATCCAATATCTTCTCCCGCTTTGGGCGAGGCGAGAGGAGTGTTAGACTCTTTTTTTTTTTTTTTTTTTTTTGAGGGGGGAAAGAGTGCTAGACTCTTACTGACTAAAAAGCATCCGTTCCTAATCCTGCTTCCTGCAGTCCGCAGCTTCAGTTCAGCATCCGTCCTATTGGGCACCATCTGTGATCCCGCACTTACGGTGGTCGAAGATCGTCGCGCGATCCTCGACGGCTTGAATGTCTCTCACGACAGTTGGAGCGTGAGGAGGTTCGTTCTCTCACGCCAGCCTCCTACTTAGCTAGCATGAAGGAGGAGACGGTATTCCAGTCCCTGCACCATGACCTAAACCAATGGCGAAAGTATTAGGTCTTAGATCCGATTTCTGGGTATTTTATTGAGTAAGAGCCCCAAACTGGGCCCGTTGTATGATGATTGCAGTCTCCTCTGGTTTGTTTATGTTTGTTTGTAAAGGTAACGGTTTAACTAACTAATGAAGCCCAAAGATAAAACAAATAAACTCATAAAACTGAATTTAACGATGCATTCGCATAAACCAATAAAATTAACTCAAAACCTCACGAATAACCGTAAAACAAATGTCCACTACACTTGACATTATTTACCAAATTATAAGCTAAAACCAAAACAAATAGTATTACAATTTTAGCCTTTATTTTCTACGCCATAAGGGCTTTTTACAACCGCCTAATATCCACCCATCACGTGTCAAAAGAAAAAGAACTTTATCACCTCGAATTCTAAGATTAATATCCAATGAATCCCAAATAGTTATTCGGATGTTAGCATTCTAAATGCAACTTTATTTATACAAAGATAGAGTTTAAAATACTTCCTATTGATATTATAGTCTAGTTACCCATAGTAAATGTTCTTCAATAACTGTTCAATCGCCCACGTGGCCAATCAATAGGGCATTGCATTTTTATGATAGCAAACTTGGAAGTAAACATATTTAGATTGCTCTGCCTACCCACGTAAGAATAAAGAAATATCTTTAAAAGTTATTTTTACTATCGATAAAGACGTTTTAGTACTCTTTGGTTAAGTATTTTTATGATTTCTGATGTTAAAGGTAAACTTTGATTTTTGTTAACTAGAAGCAACGCCGCAGCAGACTCACAAGTTGACGGAAATTGATCACATTGTAAGGATCCGTCTCACTGTCATACTCAGAGACAATTAACCCGTCATGTACCGGAACGCAGATCTACGCGAGACACAATGTATTTTCTATTGTTGTCTTATAGCGTGTCCATGTTCCGGAAATTTTCGAAAAACCGTAAAAAGCGCCTTCATATTTTACTTGACCCGGGAATCGAACCCGAGATCCCTTGTCCGGCAGTCTTGTGACTTACGTGCACTCGACCAACGAGGCATTCTGCCTAGCCTTCCTAGCTTAAGAATTTTTTTTTTTTTATAACGGACGTCTATTTTTCAATGGTTGTTGATGTGATGATGATGATTTGTCTCAGTTGATTCAAAAAAGGCACTTTTGTAATAAAAAATTTGCTTAATACACTGGTAATTAATATTGATAATAAATCATTGCATTAGATATGAATCTCGATTCCTTTGCTTGCACCTGCTGGATTGCCAGAGGCAAAAGGCGCTAAGGAAGTAAGATACCACCATGGATAAAGGATCCCATAGAGAAGACAGAACAGACACAAAAAACTTAACATTGATGATATACCTAACTCATCATAACATTGCAAGTGCAACTACAATACTGTGAAAGAATACGCATTTTCTTTTATTTTTTAGTTAATAGGGAAAATCATTTAATGACTTCTCTCTTGAGTGAGGCGAAAGGGAGTGTCAGACTCTTACTGATTAAAACTAAAAACCACCCCATTCCTACTCCTTTTTCGAGCCGGAGCTCCAGTAGACTGTTAAGTTGTCCGCAGCGCAAAGGATACGCATAGAAGAATATGAATGATACGAATACGATGTGAGTTTCTGAACATTAAAGAAAAAAATAAGGTGTCAAGGCCTTTTTGGGTAGAAAGACATATTTGGACCTCTTTGGCCTTTTTGGGTAGGGCTTGTAAACACCTTGAATAATTGAAATAAATGCTTTGATCTAACTAATTTCATTTAGACTTCATGAACCCTCTACAACCTCTATGTAATGGTATTGCCTGCACAGCCTCGAGCTACAGCCGTGCATCAAACCCACGTGCCGTGCGGTGCACGCCTCGTTCAAATAACTCGATACATAACCCAATGGGTCACCGTGGTATAAAAGTAAAGCAAACGCGATTTTATAATGAGAAACTGCCGATTTAGGTTTTAAAAACATGCCCCTTAAAATAAACTTTTGGTATTTAAGATAACTAAGGCTTCCACCAATCATATTCATTGGTACACATAACCAATCATATTCGTTGGTACACATAGCTTAGCAATGGTGAAAACGAACTCAGCTAAGCTAAATTTTTTATACGGAAAGACGCATCGTGCCATGGATGTGTACTATGGATGGCTTCCTTACTATCTATACATCGCATACTCAAACTGCTTATCCTCCTCGCACTACATAGCTTAATATCAATGGAAACGGTCACACAGCTTAGCTATTACATCTTCGAAGCTACGTAGCACATCTCTGGTAGAAAAGGATCCTTACTATTTCCTTTATTAGTTTATTGACAATCGCTTCCATCCACATATTGGACCACAAAGAAAGCTGCTTGCTTATCAATGGACATCTGTAATCTTTACGATCTCAGATCCAAATGCTCATGTGTGTCTGTGTGTGTATAAATCACTAATTATATATAAAACCTACGCGTGTTCACTCTGTTTGCCGTGTCATAGATGCACGTGGGTGTACATGTTTTTTTAGGTTAAATTATGTTAACTATAACTAGTTTCTTTTTGAAATGGTCACAAGTTTACGGTCAATTTCTTAGTTTTACTACCGCACTCAGAGACATTAAATGATTACTTAAATTATTCCTTAATAACGATTTTGTATCGAAAACAATTGCTAAGGACTGGGTTTAGTAACCATTAAATGACTCTGAGTGCGGCAGTTAAAACTTAGCGTATTGTAAATTGCATAGTTTAATCAAAGTTGTTTGAAGTTTGAGAACAAATTAAGCAATGGACATTATTTATTGGTCACGAGTTACTTCCAACTTTTAACTTTGTCTAAAGTAAATATCATCATCATCATCAGCCGAGAGACGTCCACTGCTGAACAAAGGCCTCCCCCTTAGTCCTCCACGTAGAGCGACAAGCCGCCACCTGCATCCAAAGTGAATATAGCCCTCCTTAAATTCCCATAGATTTGAGCGCGGATTCGAAGATTGGCAAGTACCTAATGACGTCTTCCTAGTTTTAAGTAGTTTCTAAGTAGACATAACTAATCCTATCAAATTACAACTTACAAGTTAAGTAGATATAACTGATACTATCTTATTACAAGGGACTTAACTTTTTTTTGACAAATGACGATCAGCAATCGCCGCCGCCCATGGACACCCGAAACACGAGGTATTGCAAGTGCGTTACCGGCCTTTTGGGGGTTAGGAATTTGAAGATTGGCAATTTGAGGATGGATTAGGTTTAAAGTGAGTGTCACTTCTGTAAGTGAGAGTCACTTCTGACTACCAGAAGGCTGTAAGTTTATGTACTCTTAACTTACAAACTGGTTCCTAAACCAAAACTAAAATTATAATATCGTGAATATTTTTTGACTGCCATCGACCCACGCGTGGCTGCCCTATAAATAAATATGCGCCGGCGCACGCTAGCCGTACTCCACTAGTATAAATATAGAAATATAAACTCACGCGCATCCATTCATGTTGTTTTATTATCATTAATAAATGTGTATGAGACCTGTGTGTTGAGTATTTTGTTGTGTAAATATTTTCAAATATAAATTTGTTTTACTAAGCTTTGATTTATGAAACCCGTACAATATTGACAGAGTATAGTACCCTTAGTATGAGTTTGCTTTACGTTTAAAGTAATAGAAACGACAGCGCATTCGGTGCTCTGATTGGCCGGCTCCAATAAACCAACCAATCAGACACAGAGTACAATAAATTAATTGCCACTACCTTTACTCTTACCGCTGATGTCATTAACAGTCAACCAGAGATCTACAATTTACACATTTAAGGCAACAGTTTAACGTGTAAGCTAATGAACAATTTCACGGGCAACTTTATAAATCTCACGAAATCTCAATAATAGTATTCGGGGCGAGATGGAGCCCGATACATTTATAAAATATTCGATGAGGTGAGGTATGCTCTCAACAGATTCATGGAGAAGAACGAGCAAGAAACTCCATAGGTTACTCTTTTACAATCAGATCAAGGATGAGAAAACAAGACTCTTATCACTCACAGTTAGCATATTAACCCAAGTAAATAGTATATACAGTACTGTAAATCCCTATAAGTACTAACTTTATAAAACTAGGAGACCATAACTCAACATCTAAGACCCGTACGGTGTACCAACATCACCATATAAGTCCCCCATCAATCCATCAATTGGCCAACATAACAAAAACTAGAGCAAAAATATAAATCGGTCACAATAAAATGGCCACCCCATAATCAACCCCATATTAGGGGATCCCGTTAGACCCACAACCCGTCTACACTTGTCACACATTTTCAAACCTTATCTACATATGATAAAGCTTAATTTACTTCACATTATAAACCCTTCCCTGAGATCTATTGGACCACTTTAAGTTGAGCTACCGCGTTCCGTTTTGTTATTAGAAAATGGGTCTTTGAGAACAGGGATAAGAATTACTTGGAGGTCTAGACAATTTGGTTTGGTTCGCTGACTAAGATCAATTGCTCTGTCAATCTGTCTGCAGCTGGTTCCACTAGGAAGCATGGCGGTATTTTTACCGTAAGTCTTTATTTTTTCGCTCTACGTTTGTTTAAACCTCTTATAGAAACACTATTGAATGATTGAATTAATTGTTTGCAAAAAACAACAGCTACGTTTTTTAATCCTTAACGGTATGGTTCAAGCATTAATTCCAAATAAATAATTGTCACTTTTGACATCTACCCAGATCTGTCAATGTCAGTTTGACATCTGTCATCATTGTTTTGACAGTTATGTTTGGCGAAAAAACTTTGACTTCTATTTGGCATAGCACTATAAATTAATGAATTATTTATAAGGCGTGCAAGTTAAACGGTTGTTGAAATAAAATTAAGCTTTTTACTTTTATAGCCCGCCTACGATAGAGACGAAAGCGTGAGAATAAAGTCAATTTACACTCAATATTAAAAACATTAATCGATAGACAGACTAATTCTACCAATTACATTATTCATAAACATCATTATGTGAATTAGTGAAATGGTGTCATTAGACCTTTTAATCCTCGAAGGCAGAATTATACACAGAAATGTTTCTTTGGGAAAGTTGTTTGTAGTCATGAGTACAATCACGTGTATAAATATCGGTCACTAATTACCAGTCACCCTATACAATATAATACCAATTTTTCACCACTAAGGTATGTTAAAAGACCCTTTAAATAGGGACATACTGCCGCACTCAGAGACATTTAATGATTACTTAAACTATTCCTTAGTAACGATTTTGTTACTAAGGAATAGTTTAAGAGCTATCAGACCACCACAGATGGGGTCCAGTACGGCTGATGCCTGATCCGGTGCTGCGGACTACATAGCGGGTTTACCGGGACTCCGACTCGAAAAGCAGGAGTAGGAACGGGGTGGTTTTTAGTCAGTAAGAGTCTGACACTCCCTCTCGCCTCGCTTAAGGCGAAAGAAGTCATTGGATGATTTCCAAAAAGGAGTTGGTTAAGTAATCATTAAATAACTCTGAATACGGCGGTTAGAGTCTTACATCACGTGCTAATGGTACAATTCGAAACTGTGTACCATTATCAAGAATTGAATTAAATAAGCCTACGGACACATGGTTAACTAATTGTGAATAATCGGTTCACTTATAATTGGCTGGCTTGTACTTGTAGTGTCTGAGACAAATGGTTTATTTATTTACTTGTAAGTGCAAATGTATTGGTATTGGTATCCAACTGTCACTTGTTAAGTCGTGCTCACACGACCTCAGCTAATCAGAATTGTAGAACATGGTTTGTTTAGAGTTAAGAGCTTACAGTTTGTATGTAAGGAAGTTTTTAATAACATCGATATTTCTAGAAGTAAGTATTTTAAGACTTAGGACAGATCCATTATTGCATAATTGGAACAGGTTTAATTGCACCAAGAGCTTTTTACTTTTACTTCATCCAATAATTCAAGTTATCGTATCGTCACGCCTTTTTATCCCCAAAAAAGTTCAGTTACAGTACTTTTCTTAATCGGGGAATCTAACCTGCGACTCCTTGCCTGACAGTCGCACTTGGGATTACTCGACTAACGCGGTAGTCATAATTAAAGTTGTTATTTTAATACATATAATATAACACATACACAAAAATGTTTCTAAAATGTTGAGTAGTATGATTGTACCTATTTACATAACACAATAAATTGATCATGAATAAAATTTTCCTTCCCTTTTCTGACATGGGTCAGTAAAATCGAGACCACACCACACCGAAGTAATTCCGAAAATACGCTCACTGTCACTTTTACCGCCATTTTCAACCCGTCCATGTTGCAACCTGTCGGCTAATTAGCGGTGGCACTTTGACAGCTGACAATTTGACACCTGTCACTTTTGACAGCTTCCGGGACGCCATATTGGTTTTGGTACGCGGCGGGCAGTGAAATTAGGCTGCACAGCCAATTAATGTTATTTATTAGTGCAGTAATGATAGTCGATAAGATGGATTGGGTGTAAAATTGGTAGTTATGATGTTAAAAGGTATTAATTGAAGACGTTAAGATGGTTTGTGTCGTAATTTGTGAAGTAGGAAATGCTTTAAGATCAATAAGAAGTCAATTGAAGTTATTTTATTTTATAAGTTTTCTAGTTTAGTTGTAAATATTATGTAGTAGTATATTGAATGTTCTTAAATAAACTATTCCAAGCAACCAGAAAAAGAAAATGAAAAAAAAGGCAAAACAAAATATAAAATATATTTATACCTAACATACAAGCAAAAAGAGAGTGCCACATTTATAATAACACTTTAGCAATTAATATGCCATGTAAAACACAGCGTTTAATGGTGTCCTATAAATAAAAACATTAAAAAAAAACAAATAGTCGTGACCATTAACAAGGTAGGTCGGGTCAGGCGCACGGGACGCCATTATTGTTCGGTAAAAACATGGCCGCTTTACATATTGTCGTATTAATTAATGTTATTGTTAAATAAACTACAAATTGTCTTCTGTTATTCTGAATATAGCGAAATAATAAGATATAATCTAAGCTCACGTAGTAATATTTTATATTGAATGGGCGATCCTCATCTGAAATCTGTGCATTGGATCGATCTTAAAGTGTGGGAGAGTGATGCTTTGGCACTAATGGGCCGACTCGATCGGAGTGATATCACATACTACGGCCTCACAGAAAACCGACTTGAAGCAACGCTCGCTATTGTGCGAGTGAGGTTACCGAAAGCCAAATTACCCCCTTCAAAATCTTCCCAAATAACCCTTAAATTCCTAACCTCTAAAAGGTCGGCAACGCACATGTAACACCTCTGGTGTTTCAAAAGTCCATTGACGGCAGCAATTGCTTACCATCAGCTCATTTACCGGCTTATACCATAAAAAAGATAACAAAAACGTAAAACAATAGCAAATATAATAGAAACTGTAATTAAAAACACAAGTCGTGTTGGCTACCTGTACGTAATCTGGTTTGAACTGGTAAGGAACTGGGTCACCGCAGGTCATTGGGCTCAGGTCCCAACTGACCCTATTACGACTATCGATAACAGAACTTAAAGAAGTTAACTAAGCCACCTTTGGAATTTTATTGTTGTTTAGGAATTATGGATTGTTTTGTAAAAATTATAAAGGATCGTAGAAATCTTTTTTTCTTTTATGGTATAAGTCGGTAAACGATTATACGGATCACCTGATGGTGGTGTCTATGGACCCCCGAGACAACAGAGGTGTTACAAGTGCGTTGCTGGCTTTTTGGGGGTTAGCAATTTAAGGGTGATTAGGGAATCGGGGATTGGGAAGTAATTGCGCCTCCGGAAACCTCACTCACACAACGAAAAACCACTAATCCTAGGTGACTTGGGTCACTAATGCATTATCATGAATAGATTGGTTGACCCAACTGAAAAATAACTAAAATACCAATTTCTGATCTAATTAATACCAAATTGAACATCTTTAAAAGTTTCAATGACAGTTGCCCAGTTTGGGCATCAAAATCTAAGATAACTTTAGGAATCAGGAAAGAAGACATAACTTATTACATTACACACAGCTTATAACACAAAGCCAATTGATATAACAATAACAAGTCTACTTAAATTTAAACCATTCGATTCAAATAATCCAATAAAAATCGAATAACAACAAAAAACTGAAAACATGAAAAGATTCGCATGACATCAATCATAAACAATTTTGTCACACTGCCATTACGTTGTCGGCAGTCGAAACTAAATATTTTAACAGTAAACGGTGTTGGCTTACAGTCTTTGCGTAATACCAAAGTAAAGTTCAACCAATTTAACTACAAGCAAACGAGAGCACAACTGATATTTCAAAGATGGAGGAAGTTGTGTCAAAATAAACTGGATTGAAGTTCCAAATGATAATTTGTAAAGGTTTACATGTTAAAAGAAGATATATTGATGTTTTTGTAACAGTAAAACTGTTAATTTAGGTGAAATAATTGGTTCAAGTGTTGACAGGTAAATGTTAGCTATGGATAAAATGACGTGGTGGCCCGGAGGTATGTGATTATCCACCCACTGAGAAGTTAAGAACTCGGTGCCATAAGTTCTAAACAAAATTATTCATTAAAACCTTAATGGATACCTAACATGTACTTTTTTTTCAGGGGAAAATCATTCAATCGCTACTCTCGCCAGGGCAAGGTGAGAGGGAATGTCGAGACTCTTACTGACTAAAAACCACCCCGTTCCTACTTAATATGTACCTAAGCTGTTTACAAATTTTGTGACCATTAAGTTGTATTTTAATATAAGCACTCTCCTTTACTCTTTTTTTTTTTGAAGTCGGTAAAAGGAGGAAATTACCTTTTCTTTTTCTTAAATTAAATAACAGTTGCGTTAATACCCATCATATGTATAACGTCATCATCAAACGCTTAATCCCAAGTTCCTTAACATATAGACTTCATGAACATGTCCTACAGCATTCACAAAAGAAATCATATCACACATCATCTCCATGGGCTACTCACCTCGACGACTTGTCTCAGATCCTCGACATACACGTTCTCAGTCTGCACAATCTCGGCACACACGCGCTCCAGTTGTGATAGGCCGGCCAACTCGTCCACCAACTGAACACCTGGATATTAAATACGTATAAGTAAGTATATTACCTACATTATTCATGATTTTACTAGAACTATCCATCAGTACCAATTTAGCTAGGTTATCTTTCTTTTTGCTTTAAAAAAAACGAACGTTTCCCCACACTAGAATTTTCTCCTGGGTAGTAAGTGCGTTTACAAACACACAATTTTTGGATATTGGAAACCCGAAACAACAATTTGTGGATCACACAAAATGTGCGGGAATTGAACCCGCTACACGTTGTACATCAGCCGGTTGCCCAGCCACTGCACCAACCGTGCAGTAAACCGTAAGCCCAACGCGATGTATTTTCACTACCAATTTATTTGGGGATCTGTAACATAACTAACTTTATGAGGATCACTTCGATTTCGAGGAGAAAAATAAAGTTAAGGAAATGAGTCTATCTAACCAATTTTCTATAGGCTTTCAAAGCAAGAAACGGAACTACGAATCGTTTAATTTTGATTATAGAGTTTGACTTACGTGGCGTACTTTCCGAGTTCCTCTCCTCCGACACGCTGGTGGCCATGATCCCCGCGTTGTTCACGAAGTTGTTGCTGCCATTCGCCGAGGTCATGTCCGCGTCGCTGTGGTCATCCAAGCTCTCGATGGAAGCCAAGTACGCAGAGTTCACTCCCCCCTTATTCTGCACTCCACTACTTGACGTAGAACTCGAAGACGCAATAGAACTCATCGAAAGAGGTCGAGAAACTTCCACTGGAGGATTCAGTCTTATCACCTCTTTCTCACAAGTCTTTAGATTCCCAGTAGACCCCACAGTCTCAGGGTAAGGTACAGTTTTCGACAAAAGTTTCGACGGACTCTCGTTCTTATTTACGAAGTCTTTTCGGTGCAAACTGTTCGTGCCTTCGGTCAGCTTGGGAATCTTCGCTGGCGACTGTACAGGACTTTTTGGCATAGGCTTCATCGGAGAATTGTCCTTCGATGATAGTTTGATATCGAATTCTCTATCGTTAGATGTTATAGAGAGCTCGATCGATTGATCGATGTAAGGCAGTGATAACGATTCGAAAGCAGTTTTATTGTTCACCACAGGAACGTCGTATATAGCTGGCCTATTATTTGTGGGAACGTCGTACGTTTGAGCATCATCAATTTTGAATTCGGGTTTTAATGGCGTTGTTATGACGGGAGATTCGATTTCCTCACTTTTTGATTTAGTAAAGTTTTTAATGGCGCACGGCTGGTCATAAATGTCTACTGAAGGAAGTATTTCGACACCGGATTGAGAGATTTTCGATGTAGCTCCAACTAATGGAATGTTAGACTTGTGTCTCATGGAAGATCTACCAACATTCACAGTTTTCTTTTGGAACTTTAACGTCGTGGTTTCCGTTGCACCTGATATCATGCGTTTCACGTTGGGCGAGAGATTATCGAACGTGGTCTCTTGTTTCATTTCTTTAAATGTTTTTTGTATTTTACTTAATGAAGATTCGTTTAACACTTTACACTTGTCCACATCCACATCGTCACTAGCACCGTTGTTATCACTTTTAGTTCGTATTGAGTATAAGGAGCTTTTGTTATACGTCGCTACGGGGAGTTTTATCCCTCCTGTGATCATTGTATCGTCTATCTTCGTCTCCTCCTTAATTTCTATATCTTCGTAGACTTTATCTACTGGAGGATCATTCCTGGCATCTTTTGCGGTTTCCAGTCTACTTGCTTCTGGTCTTAAACTCTTCCCAGGTTCCAATAGAGAGTCGTAGATACCAATAAGCGTGGGTGTTAAGTCCGTTGTGCTACCTGTAACAAACGATACGATATCTTAAGTATAACGCTACTGGTTTTCACATTGAGGGCGATGCGTTATTTAATCCTCGACTTTAAGTATCTAGTTGCAAGGTAGAAAGTTCTGTGTAGCTTATTTTAGCGTTCTCGGATCTTAATGGATTGGAAATTTTGATATGGTACCTACAAAGAGAATTGACGCGGTATTTCAGCTTTTATGTGTAAGGATTTATGGTACATAATTTCAATAAGTCGTCTATAAAAATTAACCGGTAATGCAATTTATTATACAGCGCCATAAAATTTATTAGCATTAATTTATGATGTGGGTGAATGTTTTATAGGAGCCGGAGCAAATCTTTCATTGATAGCCGTGAATATGAATATGGCCTAAAAATTTATAAGATATAAATACTTTAAGATTTCATTGGGTATTTAATGAGACTAAGACGTTTAGAGGCGCTATAAAAATTAATAAGAAATATGCTTTAGTTTTGTAACACTGACAACAGTGGGTACCTTTTTTAAAGGAGGAAAATCATCCAATGCCTTTGGGCGAGGCGAGACTCTCAAACCACCCCGTTCCTACTCCTGCTTTTCGAACCGGAGCCCCGGTGACCCGCTAGGCAGTCCGCAGCTCCGGTTACTAGTACCTATTAGACCCATAGTGAGTATTACCAAAGAAAACAAATAATAATGTTTCAAAAACCCATAAAAACAAGCACAACACAACAACCCACTGTCCTTTCTTATCAGTCCCATAAAAAACGATCTAGCGGAGTTAATAGATATTTTATTACGGTAACCCATTGGTAGTTTGTTAGTAGGACCAAATATCACAGCTGAACATAGAGCTGTACAAACCAGTGTATCTTGGTCTCGCTTTGTATGCTCTTTGCGTACATTCGACGGTCAGTTTATACTGGTTTTGTATACCTTGGTGACTTGGGTTCATTGTCGTATCAAGCTACACATAACCAGTTTATCTTGGTCTCGCTTTGTATGTTCTTTGCGTACATTCGACGGTCAGTTTATACTGGTTTTGTGTAGTTTGATGTGTCGTGTGTGCTACTATCTTTTGTGATGTAAATCATGCTCAGCGGGGTACCATAGAGTCCCTAACACCGTCATTATACTCCCCCATTATGAACACCAGCAGGTCAAGCTACCCCAAACTGTCAAACTTCTTTATACTATTTTGAACGTTAACGTTTTGTTATAAAGACGAAAATCTGTTATTCTGTTTTGGGTAGCTTCATGTGCTGGTGTGTTAAGATTTATCTTAGGAATTGATTTCCAAATCTTTTGAAGGTAATGAGTGGGTTGAATGAAATGGACTGTTTCTATAGAGTTGAATTGCTTGAATGGTGGGTTTCGGGTTCGATTTCTAGGTTGGACAGAGTTTATAGATAGGTGCTTACGATGGTAAAAAGTACTCAGGCAGTTGGCAGCTGTTCTAAGGCCATGTCCATACCAGGAATCCGGCACACCCTTTCTTCCCAACAAGCTAAGCAACAAGGTAAGCAATCGCCGCCGCCCATAGACACCCGAAACACCAGAGACGTTACAAGTGCGTTGTCGGCCTTTTAGGAGTTAGGATTGGCATTGACGTGTAAAAGTGTTATGTTATAACCTACTTACAGAAATAAATATCATTTAGGAATTTAATAGTTATAATGAAAAGGGGGTAATTATGCCTCCGGTAACCGCATTCACACAACGAATTATTGAATTATTTTATTTTTTACTTGCTAGTATTTTTAATACTCTGAAGCTTTTTATAGTGTCGTATTTAAATTCGAATTGAGTAAAGTTAGTAAATTTTAACCAACTGAAATCTTATAGGTAGTTACTTAACTATTCACAAACAAGTATTGAACAATCACAAAATCAAAGTCATCGCGTGCCTGCCACGGGCCCTAACGAAGTTATTCCTTTAATAACTTTAAAAGCTTTTCGTTAGTTGAAGCTTTTTCCCTAATGACATAATCCAGACGAGGATTCTCGATAACTATCTCACGGAAATATTTACGAAAAGAAATGCTACGCGTATCAATGAAAACAAATAAGTGAACGTCGAACAAAGATGGAATCGAATTAAAATGTAAAAGTGATCTACTTAAATAAGTTTCGCATCAAGTTGGCATTATGGAAAATAAGTGCTATACTATATTACGATTTCGAGTATGGAGAATCGTACCTTAATTACATTACTCTACACCTTTTTATCGTAATCATAGCACGCAGTCCTTTTTTTGAGGTGGGGGACATCCAATGACTTCTCCTGCCTTGGGCGAGGCGAGAGGGAGTGTCAGACTCTAACTGACTAAAACCACCCCGTTCCTACTCCTGATACGTAGTCCGGAGCTCTGGATCGAGCATTAGCCCTACCGGGCCTCATCTGTGGTGGTTATCTCTTTGAGGCGCACCTAGCACGCAGTACCTAAATATATGGAAAACAACCGATATCAAAACCTCTTTTTTTAAATCCGTTTATATTTTACTGTAAACAAAAAAAAAACAGTAGCACTAAACATTATTTAACACCCAAAACGAATACTATAACTTACATAACCACCTAACTTGTTAACCGAGTCCCAATTGAAATCAGATCTCAATCAAATCGGACACGTTCAATAATCCCCGTCGCTTCCCTAACACCAATACAGGATGCGATGTCTCAAGGAAGAGAATCACTTGAGCATTGTACTGCCACAACGGATATTGCCCGTTTAGAGGCCGAAGTTCACTGGCACACCAGTATGTATGTAGAGATGATAAGACCGATGCATTTAAGTGTGGGAGAGCCATACTTATACACGAATGGGCCAGCTCGATCGGAGTGATGCCATGGCGGCTTCACGGAAAATCGGCGTGATACAACCAAAGCGTTGTGTTTCAGTATGTGAAGTTACTAACGCCAGCGCTTACATTTTCTAAAACCCAAACAATCCTCAGTAGAAGTTTGTCACAAGAATGAACGTCATGCTTTTTATCGCCGAAAAGGTAGGCAAAGGAGCACATTATGGCACATAATGCACTTTTCACAATTTATGTCGTAAGTCCCATGTATGAGAGGGTGAGCCTATTGCCATATACTGAGCATAATTCCAGACTCCGTGCTACTACTGAGAAATTTTCGGGCTTGTAAAAGTCAATCAAATTTTATTTAATTCAAATAGAAAATCAATTAAAAGACATTCGAAGACTTGGTAATATTATTATGTACTTATGTACTAGTAAAGTACAGTTAAAACTATACATAATAATTTCATAGAAGCGGTATTATCATCTCCTTAAACATCGTAAGTAAAGTACTAGGCGGTCAGAAGTGAGTCAGAGCTTTTTCGTCACCACGCGCCAGTATCTAGCTGCCATAACAATATCGTTCATTACGTGAGCCACTAATTACACCTTATGTTATCCTCGGCAGACCTGCTGTTATTACTAACTGTGTCTTTTGGTTTCGTTCGCATTATATATTCCTAAACATTTGACTGCACGTTTGACGCGGAGGCTGGGCAACTGGATGCCGTGTGTCGATTTCGGCACAAATCAACTCTTTGTGTAATCCACAAATTGTTGGGTTGGCTTCGGGTTTTGGTGTCATGTGTATGTAAAATTGTATGTTTGTAAAAGCACCCACGACACAGGAGAAAACCCAATAGTGTGGTCGACAATGTTTAAAAAAACGCGCAATGAAACACAAAGCAAGCGTTGTTTCACGTCAGCTTTCTGTGAAGCTATCACTCTGGTCGAGCCGTCCTATGCGTGCCGAAGCATGGCTCACCCACACTTAAAAAAAAACAGCTTATTTCATAAAAAAAGACATGCCTAGAACACTAAACATCTATTTAAACACTTACTACTAAAGACCACACACGTAACCACATCCATCTGTAACGACCAAGCTAATGCAGAAAGCAAATATTTTCTCAAACAATCATCAGGCATCCTTACAATAATCTTTTTAACTAAACGGACTGACTCATCGACACCCGCGACCAACAGAATTAAAATTCTATAGAATATTACGTGCCTGACTCATTCAGGACATACCAAAGTCCTTACGATGAAAAAAAAAATGGCAGAAACTATGAAATTCTTTATCGTGAGAAACTTAGGTGTAGAGGATCAAAAGAATCCGGCAAGGTATCTGTATACTTAGTACGAGTTTACTTTTTGCTGCACCGAATACGCTCTCGATTGTAATCAAAGGTATGTGTTTTTTATAGTTGATATGTCAGCATTTGGACGCTATCTTGGCTGGTGGTAAATGATGATGTGGCCGAAGATGGAGTACGCCTGTGACATTCAGGTAAGGCAAGGAATTCCACACACATGCATGTGAAGGATTTCATAGACTTCTTCGTCAAATTATTGAGTACTAGGAGACTCTTTAAATGAAAAGTAAATTCTTGGTTCTAATTTACTTACGGTGAAAATTTCGCGACAAATACTTTATTTGGGCTGAAGTTTGAACTATACAAACAGAAATTAATATCAAAATTAATACTGTCGTGTTTCAAAGAGAATAATGCATAACGTAACACAATGCCATTTTATAATTTAATTTAATGGACACGATATCGATCGAAATTAACATTTCTTTGTCTGTATCTAGGCGACAAGCGCACAACATAACTAATAGCCGTCACTCGTAACCTTGAACCGATCACCTTTGACGACCTAATTCGACACTAGCGCCACCGCCCCGAAACTAATCTATGAATAGCTGACAGTTCCATAAATCCTATTGTTCACAGATAATGCAAACGTTTTACGGTTGTTAAGTTGGCATTATGCTAAGGTGACAGGTTCTATTGCTGTCAAATTTGAATTGAATTTGGAATGGGAGTCGCCTTGTGATTTAAACAAAAGACGGTTTGCCCCTGAACGAGAAGTAAGTAAGTATCTTAGATACGTACTTGAATTCCATTCGAAAACTAATCAGAAATTCAAGAAAATAATACTGAGCAAGTGAGCAATAATTCCAAACACCTCAGATTCAATCCTAAGCAGGCAGAAATTCCGGAGCTGCGGACTACCTAGCGGGTTTACTGCGGCTCCGGCTCGAAAAGCAGGAGTAGAAACGGGGTGGTTTTTAGTCAGTAAGAGTCTGACACTCCCACTCGCCTCGCCCAAGACTGTAGGAGACATTCTATGATATTCCCTCCTTAAAAAAGCAGGCAAAAATTACATTTATTTTGGTTTGACTGAAGACGACATCTTAAAATAGATAACGTGTGTAAGTTTAGAATTGTATGAATCCACATAAACCAGTATTACAATGGTATTACAGAAGATCCATAACATAACTGGCAAACAATGGAATACAGAATCTACAATTAGTCTAAAAAGGAATAATACGTGTGATTTTATGTTTAAAAGCTATATTTAGAGGCGTCCGTAATGAAGCGCCTCGGTATGGACCCGCCGACGGATTTAACCGAAGCCAGCTATGTGGCCAACGCGGAAGGTTGGTATTACTGCAGTCTTGTTCTACCAATGGTATGCTAACTATTGGAGAATTAGAATATCTATTATAAAGAAAGAAGTCAAAGTCAAATTCAAATTTATTTATTTCAAATAGACCGGGAAGACACTTTACAAACTTCAAAGCCAATATAGCTTATAAGTATAGTGGTATATTAAAAAAAATATCTGTCTCTCGGTCAGTCCTGTAGTAAAGCTACTTATTTGCTCGATCCAAAATGTAGATTCCGATGGAGAAGAACGAGCAAGAAACTCCATAGGGTTACTTTTTCCGATCAGGTTCACAAAACAGCAAGAACACTAAAGCATTTTTGAACATTGCCCCACACCTTTTCTCTAGCGTAGATATTATGTTGCCAAGTATACATACTTTTAGTCCATGTACCATAATTATTAATTTAGTGCCATTTATTATAATTGGATAATAATCGAAGCAATATAATATACCTAATACTTTTTCAATTCAAATAATCGAACCAGAGAATCCCTGTTTTGGAGACGACCACACTATCGTAAAGTTTACAAAGTAATACTGATATTAATTTAAATTGTGTGACAAGTATTCTTAAAAATATATTAGTATGCGGTAACCGCGGTAACCCTACGCGCTGCGCAGGAGTTGATCAAAGCGCACCTCTATAGGAATAGAAACACCACATTTCCTGTTTCAAATGCACGTTTTAATATAACCCGGAAACTTGTATTTTTAGCTTTTATAATTATATTTTTTTATTCCAATCATGTTTTCGGAGTAAATGTAATATTATTTAATGAATTTCTTCTAATTTCTTTCTACTGACACGATAGTGTCGTTCACACTGTTGCTGCTATAAGAAAAAGTGTCAAAAAGCAGTCAGCATCAACATTTCTTATATGCTTTAATAGATATTCAGCTTTATTACTATAATTAATAAAGCTAAAATTGCTATATCACCTTATTCGCTAGTCATATCTTAACGTCAAAATTTGAATCTGACAGATCCTTCTCTAGCCATAGACAAAGAAACGATTAACTATTCTATGCTAACTTGAGATAAAGAAAACTATTCAATACTCCTTAGTTACCGTAATCTTAATGAGCCCTGGTGGTATCACCAAATATGGAAATGGCCGACTGCGTATTACGAATAGATTTTTTTTCATAATGACTTTGTTTTGAATGAATGCTATGTATAAGTTTTTAAACTGACATGGTCACTAACACTAGTAAACATGGTAAATAATATCCCGTTTTAAGTTCTAATACGAATGTAAAATTGTGTATTTAACTAATAATTTATTCAAGAAATTGCGTTATATTGTTGGTTAGGAGGGTACAAGTAATTCTAGGATTGGCTCGTTGGCTGAGTAGTCGCAAGTGCAGCAGCAGGCCTCGGGGGTTTGATTCCCGGGAAAGGGCAAAGTATTAATGGTTCAGTAGTAGCACGGCGTCTAGAATTGTGCCTATTGTGTGTTATCGTTATTTATGAGAATAAAAAATCATTTTGGCTTGTGGAACAGCTAATCATAGATGAAGAATCTTTATGAAGGCAAACATAGAACCACTAAAGTTTGGTTTATTTAGTATCTCTTTAAATATTTCTCAGACATTCTCAGAAATAATCGCATTAAAAGGCAAACGTACAGTTAACAAACGGCAAAATAATACCTGACACACCACACAAAGGTGAAAATGTCACAACATTACAGTAAATAGCTTTATTAAACTTGGGAAATAATCTAAACATGAATGTCTGCGCTTCCTAAGCATCAGCTAGTAATACCATGTAATCGCTGCCTTGTCATAAATCACAATACCGACCGAGCAATACTCAAGCATGTTTATTCGACCCGGGTACTGAACTCGCGACCTCTGTGCACCGAACAAGGCACTTAGGTACAATATGCCTCGATTAAAAGTAAGTACATGTCATAATAGCATATCATAAAAGTGAAAGCATACGTTCGCAGAGACAACTTGCGAAGCACAGACAATGAGATGGGTGTGCTCTATGGCATTTAGTTTATGGTGTAATAACAGATCATAAGTTGTCTATGGCAGGAAAAATGGAGGGAAAGTTTGAAATTACGATTCCTGCCCTTCGATTTTGTAACGAAATTATTAATTTACATGTTTAATGAAACTGTGCTAAAATAATTACTTCTAACGCTAATGAAAGTGGGAAATAATTAACAATTTCACACATAAATAAATATCAGTGATCATGGGAAAAGATTCGCTATTTTTCTTTATTATTTAAAGCAAAGAAGTTGAAAGCAGTCTCACTTTTCTAGCTGCTTGTAAAAAATCAAGATGGTTGCCGCGGGAGTGAACAGCTGTTGGTTTTCCCGCGTCGCGACGGCGCCTGCGCGGCAATGGCGCCATGCCCGTCCTTATACGAGGCATAGTGCACACATGAAGCTTACTAGGACAACACCTATTGTACTCGTTGCTAAATTCTTTACAAACTAAACCTTGCTTGCTGTTTCATTTGCATCGATTTTAGGATTAGGAAAGCAGGTGAAAAGGAAACGTTATAATGACGTTTCTACTTACTTTTGATGCAATATACTATCTGATGGACCTATTTTAGTCTAAAGGACTAAAGTGATTGAAGCTTATCCAAAATTTTGTAATTTATGAGAGAATCTTATGTAAAAACTACATAGAAAGAAGCCCTTTTCTTTTCCTAATATTGATTTTTTTAACATTGATACGTCTGCGTTTTTCCACCAACCCGCTTACTGCCAGCACGGCGAAGCGAAGATGTAGCCGAAGATGGAGCACACACTGAAAAGACCCGGGTTAGCAAATATTTGTTTAAGACGACACGTTATTAAAGGTGAATGGACAATTATAATAATTGAATCGATGTTTTTACACAGACCCTAGTAACATAAGTAAACAGAAGATTGCTAATCGACTTCCTAGTAACATAAACATAGAGACTGCTTTCGCAAAACCTACGTGGTGGACTGCAGTCCTATTTTATCTGTGCCTCAATGTTGCCCGTTAAAAAAACTTAATCAAACCGCGTCAAAGTAAGTTCTCCAAGAAATACTAAGTATTAATAGTTCAATCAACTGCACATCTGTACCTGATCATGTAGATTGAAAAACCATCCTTACAGCTAAAGAAAGAAAGTCGTTTTTACAAAGAAAACCCTTGATTAGACGCCTCATTTCAAGTATTTTCTTCCGCGTACCCGATTCTAATTGATTTAAAGTTAAAAATAGCTAAAGAGATCTAATAAGCGATATTTTCTTGTAAAAACGACAGCTATTTCCTTTCTCAGTATCTGTTTGATTACAAAGTTTATATTAGGTTTCAATTAAACTTCTAATGTAGTACTTATTCTGCTTTATAAATAGGTAATCACACCACAAATAACATTTGAAATTGATATTGTATGTATATTGGAATAGTACTACTTCACACAAAACCGACGTGAAACGACGCTTGCGTTGTGTTTCGTTGTGTGAGTAAGGTTAACGAAGGCCCAATTACCGCCCTTCCCAATCTCCGATTCCGCCTCAACCCTTATGGTTCAATTCCTAACCCCCAAAAGGCCGGCAACACACTTGTAACGCCTCTAGTGTTCCATGGGCGGCGGCGATTGTTTACCATCAGGTGATCTGTCTGCTCGTTTACCGGCTTATACCAATAAATAAGAAATTAGCGTTTCCAGTAGCGCGAAATCTGATTTCTGATTTAATTTTAGAAAAAGAACGGAAGAAGAAAGTGGCATATTTTTATCCTAATAAAATATACAGAGTGCGTAAATACATACACTAATAATAAATACCTGTTTATTAATTGTATCGTAAAATTTAATGGTATCAAATAACAGTATCTTTACACAATATATGTATAATTACCGTAAAACATGGCAACTTTACCATATTTTGGAACAAAAATCGAAATATATTTTTAACCATAAGACGCATAGAAACCAAAACTATATATTTAGAATTGTAGTCTATCTGGCTCACTTTACCGTAATCGTCATTATATACAAACGCTTACTTTAGCCGTAGTAAAGAAAAAACAACATGGGTAAAGATACCAAATTTTTGGCAACTTTACCTACGCGCCGTATTCATCGTGTATTGCATATTAAAGAGTTGTTGAGGTACAGAGGGCTTCATCTAGGACCTCTTCGTATTATAATGCAAACAATATGAGGAAATCTATAAAGATAACGGCTACACAGACGTTCGGGAAAGTTGCCACGGGTTTCATCGTAATTTACATACAAATAATTTGTTACGCTCGGGGTTGTCAAAAAATGAGAATTATTTTTATGACATGTATATTTAAAAAAAAAATATATAAACCTTAAACCTAAAGTAAAAAAAAGCATAAATATCTGACATAAATATTGTTCCCTTTTAAACTAAATTAAGTTCTAAAATTTTAAGTATTTATGTTTAAAATTGTAAAAAAAGGCTACAAAATAATGTTTAATCTTTTGACTTTTTAATTTTTTGACTTCACTATCTCCATAGCTAATTTTAACATTACTTTCGTATACTTTTTATATTGTCTAACTCCGAGTTATCTGCGGTTTTGTTTCATGTGAGCCATATTGGCTCTAAAACAAAAGGTATTATTAAATACATTATAACTTATCATCCAGGGTATTCACTATTATGCTGGGAAATTTAGGTATTCGAAAATGGTTACATACACACAAACAAGAAAAAAACATTTATTGCCAACCCTAACTGTAGGTAAAGTTGCCACAAAGCAGGCCGTGGCAACTTTACCTAACCTGTGTCAACATTACTGAAGCGATTATTTATCAATAAATTAAAGAAAAAGCAATTGCTGACATTACAACAGTAATCCCAACTATATTATACATTCAAGATCAAAATTTCACTCACCTGTGACATATAATTAAGGCTCTGTGAGCACAATTTAGGAACTACTAACTTTTAGCACATTTTCACGCACTACACTGTGACGGCCATTACTGGTATAATAACAGTCTTGCGTCTACGCAAAATATAGTAAATATTTCCTTTTAATGTCTAAAAAATACTACTATTACAAAACAGAATTCTAGTGGGTAGATTTTTAGATAAATGAGTTTATACCGAATGCCTATAGTATGGTAAAGTTGCCAAGGGCCCGGTAAAGTTGCCATAGTTTACCGGTACTTATTAAGAATCAATTTAAGTCATAAAAGTAATGAAAGTCATAAATAAACGGAGTACCGTTTAGTGTTTTTTAGTACAATGTTGCACGCTACATTAATTAGCATTAATTAACGAGCAATTTTTAAATCTGGCAACACAAATGGGGTTAGATTGCGTGACGTTTTGGGGTGAAATAATATTTACAATTGTTTGTACACCCTTATGTCTCATTTTGTTTGTGTGGGTCATAAAATTGTTCCACTTGATAAGTAACTGTTTGGACTCTTGTAAAGAGTTATTTGAAAAACAGATAATTATGTAGTTTTGTTTAGGTTGTGTATTGGCTTAATAAAGGGTCAATAAATATTCCAAAATCACTGAAGAAAATGATCAAATTGTTATAAGAACATCCCTTAGATTACCTAACTTAACAATTTTACACTCTTATAAGCAATGCTTAATCTAAGTAGTAACTAACAGCCTAAATTAAGTATAACATCTCTCGATAGTTATTAAAAAAGGCTTAACCTAAGTCCCTATTCTAGTCTGTTAGTAAACTAAGAGACGAGAAATATTGTTTACTAAATCTCCACACTAACATAAACATAAATATTACATTTTAATGAGAATAAACCATTTAAGCAATCATCATTGGACATACATAACGTAAGCAACCAGTTGAAACATTGTATCATAAGTACGACAGTGGTGAAAACTGCACTCAACTCCTCGACCAATCACATGCAAGTATATGGAAACTTGTGAAGTGGTCACACTATCGGTCAGTGTTGCTAGTACCATAAAAATAATGAATATTCATTGGCCCACTCGGATTTACTGTTAAATGACAGAGACAAGATGGCGCTGTGACGACTGTATTGGGTTTTTTTTTATTACTTAATGTTACCAACATTGTTTAAGTCCATTAACTATTAATTTTGATTGGTAAACTTTTGCAAGTTATTTTAGAACCTATGTAAATCCTTTTTTAGTTTTGAAACTTATAAAAAATGTACTTATTGTAATAATGTTTTGCACTAGAGCTCAGTACATTTAAAATCTAACCGAAATTTTGTTCCTTTTCGCACAGCTACAAAATTCTAATAACTCGATATTTAAATAAAATAGAAGCCGTCATCAGATAACTCAATGCATTAGCCATTTGTATTCACATTTTACGAAACGAAAATCATCCCAACAGACAAAACTATAAAGAATTTAAATTCTTAACACAATTTCCAAGATCTTACAGACGTGACCCAGCTTCGTTTATGAGTATCAATTCAGTTCGGCGCCATGCGTAAGCGCTTCCCGCTAAAATACTCCGGTGACACATGTCAAGACACAGTGTTCGAAATACGAACATTCCGGAAATTCCGCTTTTGTAAATTCGAAATTTTAACTGTTTAATCTGTCAGATAAATCAACCTTTTTGTTGGTAATTTTTAAACGGATGAAGGTTTTCGGATACACCTAATTATATATATTTTTTTAAACGTTGCCCCACACTAGTATATTCTCCTGTGCCGTAAGTGCGTTTACAATTACATGCATACAATTTCACATACACATAACACAGACCCGAAACAACAATTTTTGGATCACACAAAAAGTTGCGCGATAAACAGTTGCCTAGTTAATTGTGCAGTCAAACCTATTCAATGATTAATATTATCAAAAAATAATCATTAAAAAGTTTCTTAGTAGGTCTTAATGGATAGAAAAAGCCGGTATTTTTTTACAAATTATGTCATAAACATAACCCGGTTTTGTTCCGATGTCCCATCATCAATACACAAGTATAAATAATAACGTAGAAATAATTTGCTGGCTGTCGACTCTTTTCATTTTAGCGGTGGTTCGTTAATTTATTTTCGATTTCACGTCGCAATGCTTATTACTAAGAGACACAAACCGCCCACTTTGTACGAACAGCCATGCACCGTTACAATGCACTATTCAAATTAAAATTACCGTTTCTCTCAATAACGTAATAGCAATGACTAGAATATCAAAATGGCCGCCAAAGATTTTGTCATGTTAACTGGCAACATATTTTTTTATAAAGACATATATAGACCAGATTGGCGATATATTAAAGAACGGCCAAATTAAAAGTACCCTTAACCGACAAGCATACATGAAAAGACTGATGACTGTTGAGTTGAAGAAGCGAAAGAGGTGTGTAAGAGTATTTTTTTTATTCGATAAAAACTAATGCTTGACTAATTCTAAAAAAACTAATTCTAGTCATAGCAATTGGCGGTCCATTATCACTGCTTACATGGGAGACAGGAGTAATGTTATTTATGTATTTTTTTAGTTAAGTACCGTACTTAATCTGCAACGGAACATCACTACTAATCTACGTTCTAAATTTTTAAAAGTTTAAGAAATAAGCTACAAAATCTAGGTTAGGTACTAAAATCTCAAATGAATAAAATAAAATAAATGTCAGATTTTCTATCAATAAAACATTACCGTACCAATCAATGTTAATGCAACAATCGTACGAATATAAAGTTAATTTATAAAGATGTAAGCATAATTTTATGATAATAAGCCAAAGCTAAGTGCAATCCGCCATTTTGTTAACAAAAAGTAATTTTTAACGGATAATTTAAATAATGTATCAACTTGACACCATTTCCAAACGTTTTTTGAACATTAAAAAAGCGATTTATTTAACTCTGACATGACATTAGTGTTGTGCCGTTAAGTTAAAACATTTTTATCGACACTAATTATTATTGGAGTGTTTTTTTTAATAATTGTAGCCATTTATGCAAATGTTAGAAGCGAATGAAAGATTAGATTAATTACCGCTGTCACATCTCAATCGAATTAATGTGAAATGGAGTTGAGTTTTAAGTGTTGCAGAGCCATGCTTCGGAATGAATGGGCCGGCTCGACGAGAGTGATACCACGGCCTCACAGAAAACCGACGTGATACAATGCTTGCGTTGTGTGAGTAAGGTTACCGGAGGTTAAATTACCCCCTTCCCAATCTTCCAAATCCTCGAATCCCCAACAACCCTTAAATTCCTAACTCCCAAAAGGCCGGTAACGCACTTGCAACGCCTCTGGTGTTTTAGGTGTCCATGCGGCAGCGATTGCTTACGATCAGTTCTGTTGATCTGTCTGCTCATTAACCGGCTTATTAAAAAAATCTTTGAAACGTCATTGGAACTTCAAAATCCCGGCTATCCATAAAAGATTTCATAATGTATTTCCTTTGCTACGTAACAAACATAGCCCAAAGGAAATCCTACTCACTTGAGACTTATTGCAAAACTAGTTCACGTTTACCCGCCAAACAAGCCTCCATCTGATAACTAGTGATGTGCCATAATCGACTAAACATTTTAGTTTATCGTAATCGATTACGATTACGTTTTATGACATGATTGTATGAAGCAATTGTTACTTGTTTACTTACATTGGTTTTATAATAGAATCTATCGGAACAATGGTGAATATTAAAGATTAATAGGTACCTAGTATAAAATGTTAGTTGAATTGTAAAGAACAGCATTCGAGTTTTATTATTCTTCATGAATACTATATAACTGAGAACTTTCAGAATCCATAACATTTTTATTTAAACGTTACCCCAAGTTAGGATTTTCTCCTGTCTCGTGGGTGCGTTTACAAACATTCACATTCACATACACGTTACACCCAGACCCGCAACAACAATTGTGGTTCACAGAAAGAGTTGCTCCGTGCGGGAATCGAATTAGTGACACGTTGCACGGCAGCCAGTTGCCTAGCCACCGCGCCAACCGTGCAGACAATACAACACAACTATTGAAATTATCCCCATTTGCGTCTACAAAACACACAACAGTAACAAAACTGAATAACAAGTTTTACACGCACTTTTACCACGTAATTTCTGAATTTTTTTATTGTCCTCATATTATAAGTAATTAATATTGTGTCATCAAGAGGTCACCAAAACTGTCATCGCACTCACATTACACTTACTTCATCAATAACTTAGCTACTAAGTTCAATAAACAATACATATATTAAGCAATAATATGCAATAAAATAAGAAGTATGACTCTTGTTAATCAAGCATTACGTAAGTAGTACCTACACACATTATATTAAATAATAACACACACGTGTCGCCAGCTATATGTGATATGAGGCCCATGTAATAGGGACGAGTATATTGCCTTACATCTGGTACTATCACGGTGTTTACTGATGCCAAGATATCGTCAGTGACCCGGTTGTGGCCACTTTAAGAATTTTGTCGACTTTGAGGCTTTCTTAACTTATAGTTTTTGTTATCACGAACATATTTCTTGTAAAAAGTAATTTAACATGTATTAACCTTGCCTAAGAAAACCCTTTTTTAAAGAACGTCCAATAGAAAAATAACTGTATAAGAAAGAAAAAAAAAAGGCAGTTTGTGCCATTTTTGGCCAGATTCGTGCCATTTGTGGCCACGGTCTTGTGCCAGTTCTGGCCATCAAAAAATACAATAAAAGTAATCAAAATTTATTAATTAAATTGGACATTTTACAAACAATGGTTTTTATTTAGTTTGGAAAATATGAAATATTATTACTTCACTTGAATTTAACTTACAAATAAAGAGATCAACATTTATATGATGTTGGTAAAAGCTGCAAAGTAAACTGACCTCCCCTTTGTGTGAAGGCAATTTATTGCATCTCTGAAAATGAAAAATATGTATTTGTTGATATGTAAAGCCAAGGAAAAAAAGCCACGATAAAATAAAGGGGAAGAAGTCGGGTGTCTATGTACATTAGTTTTGGCCAGCCATGTGGCCAAAGATGGAGAAATTCATAATTTTGTCTCCATTAGTGGCCACCTTCTAATAACCGCACTTCAGAAACATATGGCGACAAAATAACTTTAGTTTCACTTAGACAATATATTCTTCATGTAGTATTAACATAAACATCCAAACAATAAGCAAAGATTTAAAAAATAAAAACCAAATCCTCACCCGCTCGCCTTAACCTTTTTGTTAAGATCTTAACAATTTCACCCTCAACTAAAAAAAATGACTTGTTGCATCGAAGTGAAGTTTGACACATCAAAGCTGCCATCGGTATCAGTGTCTCCAATATTCAATATTTTAAATACTGTACATCACAGAGTAATTTATTTGTCCATGCCTTAGTTATAAATATTTGAAGGTCCAAATGGCCACAAAGGGGTCGGTGGCCACAACCGGGTCACTTGCCCTACCTAAAATTTGAAACGGATTTATAGAGACAAACACTGCAGGCCTCCTTTCTCCTTTTCCTGCCCTAATCTGAAGTTACTACAGTTTATAGTATCATATTTTTTCTATCTCTCCTATCAAACGTCATCCTACGTCCTATTACAAACTCTGTTGTTCTCTTACATGTCATTCTTCACACAGAACAGAGATGATGACAGGGTATGAACATTTAAATTCTAATAAGTCCGTCAGTTAAGTAATAATGAAAAAATATTAGACACGTATTTTTATATTTTGTCATATAAGATAACATTACTTAGTTAAAACGAATCAAAGTTAAGGATCCCTTAACTTTGATTAATATATGCGAATACATCATTTCTACGTATAAAATGAACCTAGAAATGATTGCTACGTAAAATAGTAATGCTTTATCGTATTGGACAAGCTTAATTACATCACAGATCATACGAACACGGGGACACATTAAACTCACTATACACGACACATGTTGCCCGTTTGTCTAGAGCAAATCATTGTTTGGAAACAAACATGACTCACCACGACATCCACCAATCTTCAAGACTCTATCTATCTAGCAATAAAGACTATGTTCCCTTATCAAATAAGCAGGATGTCGGTCCGTACAGGACGCTTAATGTCATCGTACGATAGTAATAATTGCCAGTTTTATGATACTACTGACATACTATGTTTTATTACAAGGTACTAAAAGCTTTGATTAATGTTCTACTCATGATACATAGTCTTATTAACATAATTTACAATCATTTCTCGGAAGAAGAACTCGATTGTTTTTTTGCAAATGACTAATCGATACATCGGTACTGTTTCAAGTGATAACGTCACCTGTACTCGATAAAAACTCTGTATTGCCCATTGTTTGTCAATTTTGTAAGTAGGTACTCCTATCGAATTACAAGTGTCACATAAATTATTGAGATATCGATACCTGTACAAGTGTACAACATGTCAATCGTTAATCGATAAAAAAATTACCGACAACTATTTTTTTAGTCACTTGTACACGACCACATCTCTAATGTTACATGCTTTTTTACAAATGACAGATAGGCATTTTTTTAAACTCAAACGAACTAAAAGAGGTCGTATTCCATTTTGATTTTTTCGTTGTGATTTACTGAACCTTTTTCGGTTTTTCGAAAATTTCTCAGTAGCAGCACGTATTCTGGAAATTTGCCAGGTATATGGCAATAGGCTCACCACCTATTACATGGTATACACAACATAAATTGTTAAAAGTGTGTGTACATTGTACAGTGCATTACGTGCTATAACCTCTGCCTACCCCTTCTGGATTAAAAGACGTGACGACATAACATAAAAACTGTTAAAATTCGTTAAACCGTCATAAATTGAAGGGGATAGTAAGATTATCGCGAGTGCATTAAGAAATCCGCTTAGAATTACGGCTAGGTTTTATCCCAGGCCACCCAGGCAGTCTGTATCTCGTTCCCTGAGGGGCCGGTTGCATCAGCCGTCAGACAATACGCCTCAATAAGGAAGCCAGGCTTTCCTAGTCGTGTCGCGCTTATGTAAACTCCGGTTGGCTCCACCATCATATAATTATGACGTTTTATGTTTGTTTTGTTGTGATTAATTTGAATAAACACTGGTTGAGTATTAAAATTGTTGTTTGCATTTGCTTTTATCATTCATTATGTTGTTTTGCATGATTCTGATGGGATCAAGTTTAAATATATAGGTTACCTGTTATGTTACCTTTTTTCCAACATAGGTTTCGTTAGTGTATTTATTATATTTTGAAGGATTATCCATATTAATATTATAAATAGAAAAGTGTGTTTGTTTGTCGCAAAGGAGTTTAAGTTGTGGCGGATGGAGAGTGACATCATAGGCTACTATTTGTCTCTTTTTAACAGCCTACTCTCCTAAAATGTGAAGTGGAAGTACATATTCCGAACATTCCGCAATTTTCAATACAGAAAAATCAAGTATGTGTTATGAGAATGACCTACGCTTTGTTTTTACTCGGCGACAGGTGTGATTATGGTTCAGTCTCTCTCTGTCATAACAGGACGTAACATTTTATCCATTCATAAATTCTGTGTACTCAATAGGTAAGAAATCATTAATATTCAAATAATAATCGTCGTAATACGTTTAACTGTCGAACTCAGAGACATTTAACGATTAATTAAACCATTCCTTAGTAACGATTTTGTTCCGAAAACAATTGCTAAGGACTGACTAGGTTAAGTAATCATTAAATGACTCTGAGACAAACTCTAATGACATTCATCTTGAGTCTAGCGTCAGTGTAAGGATGTCATGAGTCATCTGTCACCATTGTCTCACCAAATGACACTCTACATTCATTACATAGTCAACTACTCGAGAACTCCATATGACTGTGAGTCACCTCACTACTAACTAGTAGTATCAAGGTCATTTAATAACACTAGCTTCTGCCAGCGTCTTCGTTCACTGTCTCCTGGCCTAAAATGTATGTTCCAAATTGCATTCCAATCCCTTTAGCTGTTTTCATGATTTTGAGTAATAAACATACACACAAACTCACATATTTTAGCATTTGTTATATTGCTAGCTTCTGCCAGCGTCTTCGCCCAATGTTCCGTGCCATAAAAAGTATCCTAGGTGTTATTTCAAACCATAATCTACCCCTGTTCCAAATTTCATCCTTATCCCTTCAGCCGTTTTGATGTTATTGAGTAAGAAACATACACACAAACTCACAAACTTTGGCATTTATTTTATTACAGAGTCTAATACTGGACTTTAGGCCTGATTAACGAAAGAGAGGAGCTTGCTATAATAGTGACGCTATCCTGAACTACTTAGCTTCTGCTAATGTAGCTCTCATGATACCCGCGGGAAGAGTAGGGGTATTGGAAAACGTATTCTACTCAGCTGTCACCACGCGACAAGGTTACACAAGTCATTCAACTACATTGCTCCATCAATTTCTGTTTAAATAAGATACTGTATCAAGTAATCGTCGAGGAATGTCAATATTTAGTGTTCTTTGATCAATAATAAACAAAATATAATGTAATAAATAAACAACAATGTAATTTCAAGTAAGTACATTTTATTTTTTTCATTGCAAACCGAGTTACCAATACAATATTGTCGACTATACTGCCAATATCAAGTGGTAAGAATACTTGTTTTAAAAAATCAACTCTCGAATAGGGATGAAAATTAAAAATCTATTTAGTTAAGTAATGAAAAAATATTAGACACGTATTTTTTTATTTTGTCATATAAGTTAATAAGACTTAGATAAAACGAATCAAACTTTAGGAGCAAATACATTATTTCTACGTACAAAATGTGACGTCCGACCTAGATGTGACGTCACGCGATTTTTCAAATCGATATATCTTCGGAAGTATTTTTTATACTTTCTTATATAAAAAAAAATACGTGTCTAATATTTAAAAATAAAATAATCTACAAGACGGACATTAAAATAAAAATTAGTCATCTACCCCATTTGACATAATGATTTTTTAAATCTCCATAAAATAAGTGATGCGATGGAATTTTATTATTCTGCCTCAAGTAGTGATGTGATGACCTCATGTGGGAAACGAGTAGTAATCGTGTTGTACCTTCCAAACGAATGACGTCATCTCAAGAGTTTGTAACGAATAAATAAACAGTTATTTACACACACTTAAGGCATAGTATTGGCAACCTTTATTGCGTAGTCAATAAGAGTGATATTCCAATGTAGATCAGTTATGTGTAGTTACTTTGTGGTTGATCGTCACTATTTAAGTTTAAAATAACATTACAGGTTTGGTAAATGATGGATGAGTAATATTATTTTGCTAAGTTTATTATTATATCGTCACGCCTTTTATCCCCAAAGAGTAGGCAGAGGTGCACATTATGGCACTGTACAATGTGCACCCACTTTCCACAATTTACTGTAATTCCATGTAATAGGGGGTAAGCCTATTGCCATATACCGGGCACAATTCCAGACACCGTGCTACTACTGAGAAATTTCCGCAAAACCTAGAAAATAACCCAGCAATGCTTTGCCCGACCTGAGAATCGAATCCGAGACCCCTTGTCCGGCAGTCGCACTTGCGACCACTTGGCCAACGAGGCAGTAATATTATTTTACTAAGAAAATAATAAAATTTAAATTGAAATATTATCAGAACGAAAGAAGAAAATATTAATTTAGGCATATAGTGAGTTCCTAAATTACTACAATAAATGAGTAATTAACCCATATAATTACACCATGGTGAATGAACAAGATAGACCTAATTAGGCTTAAACTAAATGCCTCATTGGGTAGATAATAGCAGTCGCGGCAGCTAGGCAAACATTTTTTGAAATGAAAGTAGATAAATCAAATCAAGTCGTAATCGCTTTAATGCATCCATTCCAGAGTATGCAGTAGTAATACGTATGTCCCAGGTAGGTAGGAAAGTAGGTAGCTATTCGCCATTCACGCAAAAATAAGGTATCTTTTTTTAAAGGGGGATATTCATCCAATGACTTCTCCCGCCTTGGGTGAGGCGAGAGGGAGTGTCAGACTTTTACTGACTAAAAACCACCCCGTTCCTACACCTGCGTTTCGAACCGGAGCCCCGGTAAACCCGCTAGGTCGTCCGCAGCTTAGGTATACTGGGTATTATGAGCCTATCTATGGTGATCTGATGATTAAGCATTAGGTACCTACCATCTACCTACTGCTGTCTATTAACTATCGAATATTTCAGATTAACCGCTATATTTACTTTATTTTCTATAGGTAAATGTAATAACTCTGAAACCTAATTTCAAATGAGTATATTATTAATTTATAAGTAAAAGAAGACTGCTAACGTTACCTACTTTAAACAAAAAAAAACATACTTAACAAGTATTTATTTATGTGAAACAAGCAAAACAATCCTTACTTATGTTAAGAGAAAAAAAAATCGTAAGTAAAGCCGCTGGCAACTAACATTACTACAAATGAAGCAGCCCATGGGCAGCCATCTTTAATTACTTAACTGTCAAGTTATCTACAAGGCTGTTGACAAGTAACGGAATTCGATTAGTGACCGGAGCCTGATACGAAACTCTTTGCATTCCCGGGAATCGAACTATCTACCATCTACGTACGGCATCTACATAGCTAAGTTAAAACTTGATTGTAAATATATCTAAAACTAAGTACACTAAGTAGGTATCTACTTGTAGCGAAAGAATTTTTAACAGGATTTTAGTGATGGGAAAATGTCTTGAATTTTACAGTGTTATCGATAAAAGTTTTAAAAACTTTTAAAAAATGTTGAATATAATTGTGTAGAACTAGGAAGGTAATTATTTATGTTTTTATTATTTATCATTACTCAATAATGATTTTTCCTTAAGTTTTCATTCAGTTGGAAATTACCTATTTTACATACGGTTTTACCACAATAACCAATTTTAATGAAACTTGTCATACAGGAAATTAAGTAGATATTATTTCTGACGTAATTAAAATTATTCTTCACAATTATTAATAGAAAAACAGAGACACGTACCATAAAAATTCCAATGAGCAGCAACAAAATCCTTTAATGAAAATTAAATCACTCACAATAAAATTGTTTTATTCATAACACAAAATGTTCACCATACAGCCACTATCAGAATTAGACTGAACGAATATACGCACATGTCAACACACGCGGAGTATAAAAAAAAATAAAAACAAAGATGGCGCCGTGCAATACTCGTTCACTATGAGTTACGCGCGCGACTGACTCAGAGAATCACGAACAAGGCAAAATAATACCAATTAAACACCACCACTAGCTATTATTTACGTAATATTATTGTATTGGCACGCGAATTTAGACTCTATCGCGTAGAAATAAGGGGCTAGATGACTAATTTAACTGTGTATTGAGTTCTTAAAATCGTGACGTGTTTTTGTGACGTGCTAACAAGTTTTATGAATGAAATACATTCGAGGGTCGGCGGTTTCCATGTGTTATCGGTATAAGTGCAGTATGAACTGTTCAGATGGTGTTTCTCACAACTTGATGTATGTAAAATGTTGTATGAAATCTTGGCATCGCTAGATCTACAACGGTAAACTGTACGCCATTAAACTTCAAATCAACGCGTGCTTAGGGCTTGGAATGAAATTGGGACGCTGTTAGCTGCTGCCATGAATTATAGAAGTTTTTTTACATAATATGTTACAGTTACCTAAGTCTATTTAGACGGTGGTCTTTTGGAAAACAGCACTAATCAAACATCGAATCATTATATTTTTCATTTAGATTCTTGGCTGGACAAATGAACATGCTACAATCAAGTAACCACTTCATTCTAGCATGTCCACTTGTCGGGTTTGTCTACAAAATTCCCAATGATATCAATATCTGCATTCTTTGTATGAAATGATAAAGCACTTCCTTAAGACAACTTGGGACATGTGAAAAGCCCAACCACTCACCATCAAGTGATCCGTTTATTCCAAGTCACAGGTCACTCAGGAAAAATACAATTAATAGATACGACCACAAGTATCTAATCAAGAAAAAAATGAATAAAAAATACGACCATTTTAACATTAAAAAGAGTTTCTTTTAAAACGATTGATGACTCAATAAATATCGTTATTGCGTACCATAGTGACAATATTAACCACAAATGCTATTATTACAACAATACCACATGCAGCGGCTAACTCAACCTTGTACCCAAATGCAATGTTGAATTAGGTCGAATAATAATTCATGTTTGTAAACTAGTAATTCCAAGGAATGCACTCAAAATATTTACACAAATTTGAATACATAGAGAGCGAGATCTTTGAGGAAGAAAAAAGGTGGAAAAATGTGGCAGAAGAAGGATTCTATCGCTTCTGCAGACTGCCTAGCGAATTAACGGGGCTTCGGCTCGAAAAGCAGGAGTAAGAACGGGATGGTTTTAGTCAGTAAGAGTCTGACTCTTTCTCTCACCTCGCCCAAAGCGGGAGAAGACATTGGATGATTTTAACCCCTCAAAAAAGTGTTTAAAAAAGTAATGTAATATAGAATGTGGAGACTTAACTTTCACCACATTGCCGAATCACCTGTCAATTACGTATAACAAGACCAAGAAGATGCAAATAAAAAATATGAATTAGCTACTTTAAGCGAATTTCTGCGCTCTTAAACTTCTAGCTTACCAACATTTAAGCTTAGCTCATAGTCTCTTTCAACAAAATCAATTTTGCTTCGCGATTCCGACTACGCATTATCGGCCATGGTCAAACTAAAAGGATTGTCTAGCTCGGTAGCTAATTTCAAATAATTCACGACCTTACCACGAAATGGCTCGATGGCTAATTACAATAGGTAATTCAAGCTTCCTGCTAGAAAATAATGACAAGCACTTTGTAAGTCAAAGTGATGTAACTGTTAATGCTGAATAGTGGGTAACATGGAATAGAAATAGCAAGGCATGGCAAGGCCAGAATGTCTTAACTATTGTTTTAACTACTACTACCACGGATTTTTTAAAGGGGACAATCATTCAATGGCTTCTCCCGTCTTGGAAGAGGCGAGAGGGAGTGTTAGACTCTTACAGACTTGACACCACCCCGTACCTTCTCCTGCTTTGAGCCGGAGCCACGGTGACCTGTCACATTGTTCGCAGCTCTGGAATCTATGACTACAGCTTAGAGTGCAAAAATGATCCATATTAAAATTGTCTTTCACGAAAAACTTGTAATTGCATGAAGGACAAACTTTGGAATGAATATCATCTGCAAATATTTCATGGTTTTTTGATTGTGAAACACACGGGATGAACCTAAAATTAGAGCTTTTCTTGAGGAAGGAATATCACTCAATGACTTCTCCCGCCTTGGGCGAAGCGAGAGGGAGTGTCAGACTCTTACTGACTAAAACCACCCCGTTCCTACTCCTGCTTTTCGAGCCGGAGCCCCGGTAATAAAAATATCGATGACTGCTAAAAAAGTATAGGTACATTATCAGTGGCGTAGCGTAGTGGGGGCGGCAGGGGCGGCCCGCCCCGGGCGGCACTTTTCGGCAAATTTTAAACAATAAATGATAAAAATACTTTGTAAAAATTTCAACCATTTTATATTTTTTTCGCAACTAGAGATCGGAGAAAGTAGTGATTTAACGAGTGGTCCTGCCCCGACAGGGAACCTTTATGGACCGAATAAAATGAGCTTACTCTTTAGGCGTAGTCCCGAAATCATGGAAGACGGCCTTGGTCCATCCGATCCCTAAACAAAAACCGGCCAAGTGCGAGCCGGATTCGCCCATGAAGGATTCCGTAACAGCAAGTAGATGACATAATATAAAAGTTGTAAAATAACTTGGTTTTACATAGTGTTTGTATGAACGACAAAGTTATATTTGCGGTTTTTGAAAATGTTTTATTTCTTAAAAACTAATAATGATATCTGGTTCAAACCAATTTTCGTTGTTAGTTTCTATTGAAATCTACAGCATATATTTATTTTTGTTTTCTCCTTCTCTTATTTTAAAAGTTAGAGGGGGGAACACTTTTTTTCCACTTTAGAAGCGTCTAACTTTCAAACGGTTAATTTTGACGAAAAATGGTTTTAAGAACCTTAATGTCTTTTTTAAAGACCTATCCATAGACACCCATTATGGATATGATAGCTGAAATTTTTTTTTTGAATCAGTTCCATGTATGGAGTGCCCCCTTTTAATTTTTAAATTTATTAATTTTTATTCAAAATTCGAATAGCGGTTACCGAAATACATCAACCCTCAAAGTTTCAACTATGTAGGCCCAACGACATACGGACGGACGGACGGACGGACAGACAGACAGACAGACAGACATGACGAATCTATAAGGGTTCCGTTTTTTGCCATTTGGCTACGGAACCCTAAAAAGGCGATAGAACAAGTCCGTCGAACTACAGACCGATAGCCATAACTTCCCTCTTCTCGAAAATAATGGAATCCATTATTAACTGCCCGCTCTTGCGGTACCTAGAGGATTACCAGCTACTCAGTGACCAGCAATACGGTTTTCGTAAAGGTCGATGGGATGGGGATCTTCTGGTTTACCTGACACACCGTTGGGCACAGGCGATCGAATCTAAGGGGGAAGCGTTGGTAGTTAGCTTGGACGTGGCGAAAGCCTTCGACCGGGTTTGGCATAAAGCGCTTCTTTCGAAGCTTTCTTCCTAAGGTCTTCCCGAGAAATTGTGCGAATGGGTCTACTGCTTCCTTGCAGACAGAAGCATTAAGGTCGTTGTCGACGGGGAATGCTCCGACTCTCTGTCTGTAAACGCAGGTGTCCCTCAAGGCTGCGTGCTATCACCTACCTTGTTCCTCTTCCATGATATGTTAACTGCCCAATGATATGTTGCAAATCAGCAGCATTCATTGTTATGCGGATGACAGTACAGGTGATGCCTATTATACCGGCCGCGCTAACATTTCTCGGGAAAACGTCATCGAGAACCGAAACAGACTTGTGTCTGAAATCGAGACTTCTTTGCGGAGAATCTCAGATTGGGGTGAACTTAATTTGTTCCAGTTTAACCCTACTAAGACACAGGTCGGCGTGTTTAGCCCGGTATTAGAATTGGGATACTTGGCATCAACATTTCGAGCGACGTCCATATCCGTGGCCATCTAGAGGATAAGGCTAAATTATCCTCGAAAAAGCTTGGTGTGCTCAACAGATCAAGGCAGTATTTCACTCCAGCCCATCGCCTGCTTCTATATAAGGCGCAGGTTCGGCCCCATATGGAATACTACTTAGTCTCATCTGTGGGCGGGGGCACCCCAGTACCAGGTTCATTCTCTGGACAGCGTTCAGCGGCGTGCGAATCGGATTGTTGAGTGGCAGGAAATTTAAAACCGACTTGACACTTTGGCAATGCGTAGAGATGTAGCTTCGTTGTACATTATATCGCCTATACCACGGGGAGTGCTCTGATTCATGACTGTTCTCGCCGAAAAGTTCTCTATTATGAATGTATGTAATGTGTAGTATACATTAAATTAAAATACCTAAATAAGGGGGCGGCAAAATTGTCTTCCGCCCCGGGCGGCCGACACTCACGCTACGCCACTGTACATTATATTACTTCCAGGTATAATCTAACTGTTAAATTATAACTAACAGGTATTACAAATAACTGTTCGTTTTCAATGTTCTAAAGAGGTTTACCTTTTACCGCTTCATTTCGACTTAATAATTTAACCGTTAGCGCTAAGTCAACTCAAACACAATTTAAAAAGCATTGCAAATTGCATTATAACCTTGTTTGTTAGCCAAATCAATTAACTTACAACATTCTATCAGGTTTAAAAAGTTGTCTCACACAAATTAATTCTAGATTCCTTGCACGAGTAATCTAACATTAATTTAATCATTTGTGTTGTAATATTTCGAGTTGGTTTTCATAATAATGTATTGCTAACACTTTATTGAGTGAGTAGAAGGTCCCTCCAAGGTTGAATAAGTCCATCATTCCAAGATCAGCGCGTTGATTGATTAATTCAATGGCTTCTCTCATTAGTTTGAAAATTAATAGCAACTCGTTACATCAATTAGATTGTCCGTTTCGCCAACAAGGCTTTTTGGTCAAATGTCAAAAACATTTTCTTAATTTATGGAAGCTACTAGTGTTTTGCTGGGGGTTTTGATTGGTTTATCGATATTAAGTGTGTGTATATGCTTACATAAATTTTATACGTGAGAATACTATGGTCTACCTCAACCATCGTCAAATCGTCGGTAGTCCCATGCTCAATTATTTAGAAAAATAGAATAAGTCAACATGAATAACTCTATTAAATTAACTAAAAACTACGGTTTATTTTCAACAGGCTGCGCAACGTCGCTGCATCTGCGTACGCTGCACACGATGAAGCGACCGTCTCGAAACTAGTAGAGCTTTTTTCAATATATTTACGTGAGTAAACCGTTGTTTTTAGTTAATATTTATAATATTTCTTCACTTGGCATTTTATGTTTTTCTACAAATATTAGCATCTATTAATTTTAATAGATATGCTTATATATATTTAAGACGATTCCGCAACTAGACATTCAAATTTAAGATATTTCAATAACAAGCCTTCTATTCATTAATTTTTTTTTATGTCATTAATTTTAATTAAGACTTCCTCAATAAAATTATTGTCAGTTCTATTTTATATTTAAACGCAAATTCTTAATACAATTATTATTCAGAAGGATTAACGTAATCCGATCTCATAAGCGTTCCATATTTTTTAAAATGAAAAAAAAAAAGCCGAATGCACACAAACGCACATACTAAACGCAGTTGGTCGCACAGTACATTGACCTCTTGTCATATCGCACGGGCACGGGTGTGAGCCAGTCGATAAATCGCACAGATTTATCGATACTCGTGTTTTGTGGGTCGATAACTGTAATTCCTCTGCTTGACTTTTATTCTATACTACGTGTTTATTACTAAGCATAAAGGCATAGAACATAGAAATATGAAGTGTCATTAAGTCATTATCTATGAGAATCAAACTGAAGTTTTCATTTAGAGATAATGGGTTTAAATTTAATTCAAGTTGGCATAAACAACCCACTTCAATCAACCCACTTGCTTTTGTTATTGCTTTCTAAAAGACTTATAATGGAAACTTTTAATACACAAAGACTTCTTATCTCTCACCGCCATGTTTTAATGTTTTCCTACAAGATATTACTGATAGTGTCAATTGCAGCAGTAAACGTTTGAAGTGCAATTATTGTCGAGGACATCCGTGGATCGTAAATTGTGACAATAGACCATTATTTATTATTTAATTGTCATGAGAATCGAGACGTTGTTTTGACGATTTAATTAGCGAACAAATTAATATTGAAACTCTTGATTTTATATTATTTATTTATTTAAAACTTTATTGCACAAACACTGTGAAATTGGCGGACTTAATGCCATGGGCATTCTCTGACAGTCAACTATTACGAACATAAATCATTTGAATTTATTTTGTCAGAAATGTTACCTGAATATTAATTAAATAATCGAATAAAATAACTAATTAATAAATTTTCTTCATCAATTATCGACCACAATTACATCACTAAACTCAAGGAGTACATAAAATAAAAGCGAGTCATAATATCCTGCCCAGCGCCGGTCGCTCACACACGTGTTCACGATAATCTTGCTCACTACACTACAATGCCGCCTCATCTACATTTAGAACACTTTCAGGTTCAAATAATATTTCTTTTGACCACTTGACTTGTATTAAGCATAGCGTTATCTTTGGTAGCCGTCTGAAATTGATTTATTGGACTATACGATTGTAGAAGTACAGTAGTAAAATGTTCATAACAAAAATCATCCTTGTTTTTATAGAGTTAAGGTCTATAATGAATAAACTGCCTGTGAATGTGTTTCGTAAACGTATTGGTATGTAGATGTTGAGGGATTCGTTCAATGGAATTAACTTTAAAGAAATAAAAATATATTCAAAAAAATTGACAGGCACTAAGATTACTTCATTTCTCAGTTAAACATAAAAATTTCTTTAAACAAAAGCCCTCACACAATGTGCAGTAAAAACAACAAAATATGGTCACATTTATGCGTCTTCTGACCCAGTTCATTACAAGGGCCCATTCCGACTGACGGGCGAGAATAATATCAGAAACATGGCTTAACCAAGTGGGCCATCAAGATAAGCTAGGCTCAATAACCACAGTGACCATAAAGGAACTTCAACTATGTATTTGAGCAGCGATTAGCTTCTGTATAACGTTTTTAATCACATCAATCATTTGACAGTTGACAACTAACCAAATATGAAGGCCAAAATCGTCTTAAATTCAGGCCAAATGATTTTACATAAATTATTTCTAAGTCTATAATGTGTAGATTGACCTACATCGCGCATTCCTGATACCTACTTCAACAATTTAATTTTAATAATCGTAAGAATTATTGCTATTTTTGGTGTTATTTTTTGTATAAAATACCTGTTATAATAACGGTGTTATTTATTTATTGTTGTAACGACGGAAATATCGATAGAAACGCATTAGTGGTGTTATCCCATCACTGTTTATAATCCAAAAGGTTTACAAACATGGAGTCCGGTCCAGATGCAGTGTGTTAAACTAAACAACAACATTACATTTAAAAGTTTCTTTAAAAGGCAAATGTTTTGTTTGGGGACCGCGACTCGCGACGTGTCCATGTTGACACTGTCGTGTTTACAAAAACAATTAAAGAGTTGCAACAGACTAGCTGATATTACAGTCTGGTTCTTATGTAAAGAAACATAATATCACACTTTTAATTCGTAAGGCAAAAGTACTTCAAGTATAGGGCTAGTACAAGTAATATACCACTAGCTTTTTCATGTTTAAGGAGATTAGGAGACGAAGTTACTGCACACTGGGACACAAACAGATTTGATACAAATTATAAATTCTGGATTCTTTCTGAGCATTTATTTTACAAGAATAGAATAAAATTTTATATCTTGAATCCAATCCCTATCACTAACGTTTCGATGTACCACCTACCATAGGTTTCGACTTTCGACTGTAACGTGTAGCAGGTTCGATTCCCGCACAGAGCAACTGTTTGTGTGATCCACAAATTGTTGTTTCGGGTCTGGGTGTCATGTGCATGTGAAATTGTATGTTTGTAAACGCACCCACGACACAGGAGAAAACCCTAATGTGGAGCAACGCTTTAAAAAAAATTAGGTACCTACAAATACAATTTTGTCAAATTTTGTGTGGAGCTTGTCAAAATACTATTACTAGTAAGCAAAGCTACAGATAGATAGGTTATCGAAATTGGCTGTATGTGGTGACGCGTCATAAAAAAGAATAGCGAAACAGATGTCATCATCAGACTGTCCGCATTCATTTCCAATTTCAAAATAGGAATTCCGATGAAGGATAAAGTTAGAAAATGGCCGCCACCGCGCGCGTCCCGAATTACGCGGGATCCGTTGGTCGCGACACAGTGTATTTTTGGTAATTTCTGTACCATTAATTATTATCTTTCGACTGCTGCGTGAAACTGTTCACATTTCTAATTTCCAAACGTTTTATTGCGTTGCACAATTAATGCATGTTCCTAATCCGTGCAGCCAGGGAATGGAACAATCTGCCGGCTTCTATTTTTCCTGACAATACAACCCGGGTCTTTTCAAGGTCAGAGTGAATAGGTACTATCTAAGTCTGTGTGCTCCATCTTCGGTCACATCTTCGCTTCGCCGTCCTGGCAGTAAGCGGGTTGGTGGCCAAACGCAGACTTATCAACGCTAAAAAAAAGATGTATTTCGATACAAAATAATAAATTAACAGAAGGCCATAAACTGGCATCAATTTTTAATTGAATCAGACAACGTTCCATTGGCAATAGACTTAATTTGACGAATAAATGTGACATTTGTTGCAATGCTAAAAGATTCATAAAATTATACAGAACGCTAATTGATTTACGATAATTAGAATGAACTATTAATGAATGGCTTACTAAGAGCTATAAAATACTAGGGTTTTGGGCAATCAGTGCATTTCTAACGGAATAAACCGGACCGTAATGTAACCCGACACAAAAGCGCTAAAAACATGATACATAAATTATTATCAATTGTAAAAATATCTACATAATTTTTAGTTAACCAAGAAACAAAGAGAAATAAGGCCAAAGGCTTTCAGTACGATATCCTATGCATGTAAACAGAGTACAGAAAAAAAAAAACACTAATGGCTGACGTTTGGCGGGAAACTGATGCGCACATCACGGTTTCCCATAGCTTCAGGCAACTTGTGAATTACTTTTGCAAACTTTAGAAAGTCTACCAAAGGGCCCGCTCATTGCTTGGTTGGGCGTTTTAAATCTTTTACTTGTACAATAGTCAAAGCTGTTTCGAGCGGTTTTGTTTGGTAAAAAGTTTTCCTGGAGATAGGTAAACATGAAATTCTAACATTTATTTCTTAGTTGGCATTTATGATTTCTGAGTTAGGTGTGTAAAAGTTTAGTTACAAGGTTATTGAGCATACATATAATTTTAGAGAGGCTCTGTATGTAAGAAGCTTACACTAAGTTATTCTTATTGTTAGTGTGAAGATAGATTTGTAATATCTTTAGTACCTACCTATTCCTAACACCACTTTTACGTTTATTTTGAAAAGAAGTAATCCACATTAATATTTATAAAATAAATGCGAAAGTCACTCTGTCTGTCTGTTACTCAATCACGCCTAAACTACTGAACCAATTTGCATACCAAAACTACCTAATGCGGACGTAGACGCGGGTAAAAATAAGAATTCTAATAAATCTTCATTCATTTTCAGTTTTCAGTAAAAATATACAAGATAATAAAAATATCCTAAACCCCTGTCTATTGCATGGCGCCAAAACCGAACGCACCAATTATCGCTCGGACGCGTTAACAAAACTAATAAGAACGCAGTTATTGTCTATGGACGTACCGATTGTGACGTCAGCAGTCATGATGAGAAACGTTTTTCTTTGAAAGAAAATTAAATAGGAAAGAAAGTCGGATAGTCAATTTGTTAACTTAAATAGGTTTATACTTAAGTATATAATATCCATGCCAAATCATTCCTCACAGATCGACCAGGATCATCGTTATTACCTGTGAACAAACAAAGGACTAATTAAATAAAAATTAACCTATTAAACATTTTCATACATATGATATAAGACATAAAACACAGAGAAGGGCGGAAGGAGGGTACGACTACGATTAAAAATAAAAATGACATAAGACAATCTACTACTGCTAAAGTCAAAGCATTTTAATTAATCCTAAAGTAGGTACTTTTGGAACGTCAAATGTCAAATGAATTGTCCGTCAGTCTTCTTTAAATGCGTGTAAAACTATTACCTATACAACCTTATCATTCTCAAGCCTATGCAAGCACTGTCTACGTTCTAAACTAAAGATATTTGTCGTTGTAAGCGTACAAGCGCGGTAATTAGCAAGTTATCTCCGACTTGTACGGCATGTGGTAGAATGTTGCATTTTATTCTTTTGTACCAAGACGCGGAGACGTGAACATCTTCCGTTCTCTTTGTTTTTACATAACGTTTAATTAAAGCTACCGTTTACTTGGGATACTCTTTGTTGAAAAACAAACAAGGCTAACGCATTAGCCAGCCTTTTTTGTCCGTCTGGTATGGTCGGTATTTATTTGTAAGTAGCTGTTAATATATCCGCTATGGTTGGGTGCATATTTACCTACTGCATTTTAATTTAAGTTGATTGACTTACAACGCCGATATCAATCCAAAATCTTTTATGATTTAAGCCGGTAAATGAGCTGCAGGATTACCTGATGATAAGCCATCGCCACCACTCTTGGACAACCGAAACACCAGAGAGGCGTTACAAGTGCGTTGCCTTCCATTTGGGGTTAGGACTGTAAGCGGGTTGTGGGGAATCGGGGATTAGGCCTTCAGTAACCTCACTTACACATCAAAACACAACGCAAGCCTTGTTTCGCATGAGGCCTTGGTACGAGTATCACTCCGGTCGAGCCGGCCCATTCGTGCCGAAGCATGGCTCTCCCACATCTAATAAATTTTTGAAGAATCCTTAAACCTTAGATTAATTTTCAGGGCTATGCATTCGTCCTAACGAACATTTTAAGTTGCATTTTTTTCAAGGTATTAAACAGGCACTTTTAACTCCAAGTAAACACAGGATCATTATGGTAATGCACGATAAATTAACATATTCATAAGACTGTCAGTCTGTGTGTAGTGTGTACCACAACACCACAGCAACGGCAAGTGGTGCCCTTCCCACGCGAAATGACTTCATCGCTTATTTACGTATCTTAATTAATCATCTGAATGCAACTAAAAAATCACTGTCTTGTCGGCAAGTGACTACTCAGTATGAAGTCTCCTAACGAAATTTGACTCAAGCAAAGTTTAGCTGTTGTTTCGGGTCTGGGTGTCATGTGTATACTGTGAACTTATATTTTTGTAAACGCACCCACTACACAGTAGAAAATCTTAATGTGAAGCTAAGACTCTTCTAAACAACAAGTGTGAATTGTGAAGCCCGTAATAGTGTACTAGGTTTACCCGTTCATTTAGTAGGTCTGACATAACCTCCAAGGTCGATTGGAAGCTTGGATTTTCTCCTGTGTCGTGGGTGCGTTTACAAACATACAAATTCACATACTCATCACACCCAGACCTAAAACAACAATTTGTGGTCTGTGGATAACATAAAGAGTTGCTCTGCGCAGGAATCGGGCCCGCTACACATTGCGCAGCACCCGGTTGCCCAGCTACCACGAAAACTGTGCAGTCGACGGTAGCAGTAAGTCAAATTGAATGACTTCTCCCGCCGTAGGTGAAACCAGAAGAAGTATCAGACTGTTACTAACTAAAAACCACCCTGTTACTACTCCTGCTTCGAGCCGAAGCTCTTAGAACATTACTACCTATAGTGTACAGGAACTGGTGTTAAATAATTCTATCTTCAGTACTCAAATCTGTCGTAACAAATAAGCTATTGAACTGGCTATAAAACTATCACTTGTTTAAAACTTAAAATACCAAAGTAAAGTAAGAGGTAAGAGAAGAATTTGCAGCGTCATACAATCCGTCATAAATGTCAGATGTGCCGTGACCCGGATTCTTGTAGCCTAATGATGATGGCCGGCGAAATTATTATAAAAAATTAAGAGCATATTGGGTAACACCGAGCGAAATGTTTGTAAGTGTTGCCAAATTAAAGAATCTGTTTGATAGGTACGTTACATCCGGAATTATTGTAGATGTAGTTTTAGCTGCCTCGAGAAATAGAAACAATTAGAAAATTAACATTGGATATTCCGTTTAGATTTTTCAATACCTAATAATACGAAAAATGAAGAATCTAAGCTCCTAATCTGCCTACAAATCATTGATCACAGACAAATACAACGTCACGCCTTTAACCCCGAAGGGGTAGGCAGAGAGGCATATTGCGGCACGTAATGCCACTATACAATGTACACCCGCTTTTAACTATTTGTGTTAAGTCCCATGTACTAGAGAGTGAGCCTATTACCATATACTAGCCACAATTCCAGACTCCGTGCTACTACTGAGAATTTTTCGAAAAACCGAAAAAAATACCAGTAATACTTTGCGACCCGGGAATCGAACCCGAGACGGCAGTCGCACTTGCGTCCACTCGACCAACGAGGCAATCAGGCAGACAAACTACAAACGTCAAACTCGCTTTCAAACTTCGAACAAGAGTGAAATCTATTCCCTAGTTGTTCCCAGTGGACGAGTCAAGTCCCAGAGGCAAAGGACATCAGTATTCAGCCTACAATCTGCAATCGTAAGCCATAGGTTATGAATACTAAGTGCACATTATTAATGTATTACTGGCCGCGTGTAATTAATAAACATGCTTGTTTATTTTTAAATCTTCGAACGTATTGTTTACATATTATGTATTTATTTTTAAATCTTTTTAATTTTTTTTTTTTAAGTCTGTGGGAAAGTTTTGGCAAGGCTTTTTCTTTACCTAAAAAAATAATTCTAACTAACCAAACTAAAGTTTTTCTTTTAGATTATACTTCCGAGGACACAGGACACAGACTCTTTTTTTTTTGAGGGGGAAAATGATCCACTGACGTCTCCCGCCTTGGGTGAGGCGGTAGGGAACGTCAGACTGTTACTGACTAAAAACCACCCCGTTCCTTCTCCTGCTTTGAGCCGGAGCCCCGGTAACCTTTTACGTTATCCGCAGCCCCGGATCGGGCATCAGCCCTACTGGGACCCATCTGTGGTGGTCTGGCTGTTTGAAAAGACACAGTTTCTTTAACGGGCTTAAAAATAATACTATATACACCTTGGCGTTAGTGTATATTCTACATTAAATAATAATGTTTTCTTCCTACTTTAAGTGTCACAACAAATAAAAGATAATCTAAATAATTCTACAATTAATATGCTACAGTTGATCTGCTAATGGCACAGAAGTCTTGTGATGAATCACTACATATTATTAAACCTAACATATTAAAATACAATCATCTTGTAATTTTCCTAGAGAACGATTGTATTTTTTTTTTTCTAACAACCTTAGCGTCCGCCAATTAAGAAACAAAAGAAATATGTATCTATGCGAATTTTTGAATAAAGAACTTCCGCTATTTCATTTTGCTTCACATTGGCAGAACTTAATATTACCATTGTAGTTATAAAAAAAAAATAGGGTCATCTTGAGATATACTCGTAGAAATCAGAAGAAAATAATTTTAATATCTTTATTGAATATCCAGCTTAAAATACCATACAATAAGGTTGAAATTACAATAAATAAATAACAAATTAGCGTAGCTCGGATAGTGAATGAATAAATATTGATTCCATTATTAAAAATGTCTTTCAAAATATTGATTCCATTTTTTTAAAATGGCTTCCCATTTTCAAAGTAAATTCTTAAAATCCTTGGTTAGGCTCTATTCATTCCGTTTCACGATAAATTTGTAAGGACAAGCATAATAAAAAGACAACGAAACAAATGATTTTGTCACACGCAACCTGATGAAGCACTTCCTAAGTTCTACGATTCCATTCACGGATCACGTAATGCTATTGTTTGTTAGTAAAACTTCTATAAAATGGACATAATAGTACATTGTAAGTATAGTAAGGTTTAGACTAGACTGAAGTTACTTACTACATGTGATATTTTATTTCTGTGTAGTAAATAACCCATCTTAATCTGAAATTGATTGCGGCCATTAGGGAATACTTAGGTACCCCATTTCTACGTATAAAACGTACCTAGAAGTGTCTTCGTCTTCACACGACATTTCAAATCAATATATCTTCGAAAGTATTTGTTTCCGTAAGAAAATAAAAAATACGTGTCTAATATTTTAAAATAATCTACAAAACGGACATTAAAATAAAAATCAGTCATCGACCATTGTTATAGAATTGCAAAAATAAAACTGCAAAGTATTTTTATTGCAGTGTAAGGTAGGCCTAAGCCAATGGCATTAGTAGACATTGACAAATGGCACAAAACAGTCGTGAATGGGCGGGCAACACGCCATACGCCGTGTTGCCACGTAAAATGCTTCCAAAGTTGATTAGGATCAGGGTTGCCAAAATAAAAACAAATATTAAGGCAATGGAACTTCCGGACTTTAAAATAATGAGAGATTTATTCCCGCCTGAGGTGTGTAGTTTTTAGATGACGTACATTATGTACATAAAGGGGCAAGCATAATAACAAAACTAGTAATACTTTTCTGTCTATAGTTATTGAACTACTTAAAATCCATTAGTTTGTGAAGACAAGACTGTTATTATGTATAAGCCGATTGACGAGCAGATAGATTTCACCTGATGGTAGGCAATTACCAGCCGCCCATGGACAGTGGACGCCCAAAACACCAGAAGCGTAACAAATGCGTTGCCGGCCTTTTGGGGATTAGGAATTTAAGGGTTGTTGGGAATCGGGAATTGGTAAGATAGGGATGTAAGGGGCCTCCGGTAACCTTACTCACACAACGCAAACGTTAAGTTTCACGTAATCGGTTTAAAATAAAAATCTGTGAGGCCGTGGTTATCACTCCGGGCGAGCCGGCATTAGGAGACCAAATCGTGCCGAAGCATGGCTCTGTGGCTCAAATGTGGGCACTTATTACGTAGTCCCAATAGAAATATATACGAGTCAGTGAATAAAATGAGTTAGTACCAAGTTACCTATAGTATAGTATTTGTAAACTCTTTTATGTAACCTTTTTACGGCACCACCCTGTAGGTAACAAATGTTCATTCGAAAACCATAAACGTTCCGATTCCAACAGATCCATCGATTCATAGAACATTTGAATTTAGAATGAAATAGATAATTCTTGGAACAGCGGCCATTGTTGTTGGCACTGGCCACAATCTCATGGCTGTAGCAGTGATAGATAGTACCTACGCAAGATTGACATTTATTTTGTGGGTGATAAAGGTGATTTTTATGTGCATGTCGTGAAACTTAGGGTTTAGTTCATTATAAAAAATAGACAAACACATTTTTGCAATGCGTTCAAATGTCCATGTGATTATGTCATGGTTCCTTGGTTTAAGAAATAGACGTTTCTTATGTTGAGAGTGCAGGTTCGAAGCAATGAAAGTACCAAGATGACTTTTTCAGTTATATGTACTGTTTAAAATTATTTACACACCGCTGACAAACGGTGAAAAAAAAACATCGTGATGAACCTAAGTTTTATCATTTCTAATTATGATGGTAAGCATTCGCCGCCGCCCATGGACACTTGGGCGATACAAATGCGTTGCCTACCTTTTGGGAGTTAGGAATTTAAATTCCAAAAAAACAACGCTTATGGGTTGTTGGGGAATCGGGGATTGGAAAGGGTGAACAAACGCAAGCGTTGTTTCACGTCGGTTTTCTGTGAAGCCGTGGTATCACTCCGATCAAGCCCATTCGTGGTGAAGAATGACTCTCCCACACTAATATACCATACTTATTTCCTACAATTCGTTCTAGGAAATAATTTAAACATACATAATTTAATAAGTAATGTAATTATGTATAACGGTATGAATTATTTAAGCCCATTGGCCTTTATTATAGTTATTTCTTATTTCCGACATTTTTTGCTGACTTTAGCGTAATAATGATTGCACATAATAACTACAAATAGCTTCACATAGAGATATTAAGAACTAGTTTATCTTGGTCCGATTTTATATGATCTTTCCACACATTCAACGTCCAGTTTATACTGGTCATTCATAGGTTGACGTGTCCGGAGAGTCGGCGAGTAGAGTCGGCTGTTTCACTCAACATTGACAATGACATTTGTTGAGCTTTCAATCTTACTACTTCTGTAATAAAGTTGAAAATCTATTGTGTATTGAAAATCTAGTGGACCCCGCGTACTCCTTGGTAATTTTCTAACATAGGAATCTTCCCCTAACTATAACAAACCCAACAAAAAAAGAATTAGCGTTATTGATACAGTAGTTTTTGAGTTTCACGTTTAGCGACTAACTACTTTACTTTATTATTCACGTAAATTTATGGAGAAAGCTGTAATTACTAGTCTCGAGTCACAGAGGGACTCTTCATCATGAGCAGCGTGCAGCGACCAGTATAAACTGACCGTCCACTGTACGGAAAGATCATACAAAGCGAGACCATGATACACTGGTTTATTATAGCCACGTATACTATGTACAGTACCTAGTACCTATATACAACAATATGTAAATAATCAATACAAACGTTGAACAAACAAACACACAGACATTACAAAGTGATATTACGATGATTAATTTATGTAAATCAGGGACGCGTTTAGTATTTTAATTTACCTGCGCGTGGGCACCATTGTTGTATGTTTTGTTTCGTAAGCTTTTGTCTAGACAAGCAATGTAAGTGTAGAGATATTGATAGATCATCTTATTTATGTAGATGTCTAAAATCAAAGTCTGTAATATCTGTGTTTAAAATCACTGTAGACAGTTGAGGTCTCATCACATTTGTATGTCCAGAAGAATTTGAAAGAGTAACGATGGAGTTTCTTGCTCCTTCTTCTCCATTCGAAGCTACACTTTGGAACAAGCACCTAGCCTCACTGACGGACAATTCAATTAAATTTGACGTCTCAAAAGTGCCTTTAGGTTGAATTTAAATAAATACTTTGACTTTGAATGGAATGGAAAAGGTACAGGAATCAAACCCAAAGTGGTAGTGTGTTTTTTGAAACATGGTTATACATTATCCAATTTATGTGTAAGTTGTGTAACTATAAATAGACGTAAATTAGTTTGTAGCTAGGTAGTAGATTAATTAATATACTACAAGTGTGAGAGAGCCATGCTTCGGCACGAATGCGCCAGCGCGACCGGGGCGCGGGGTGAAATAATCAAAGCGTTATGTTTCACCGTATAAGTGAAATTACCGGAGGTTCAATTACCCCACTCAATCTCCCCCATCTTCGAATTACCAACCCTCAAATTCTAGTCAGGCCTGACCAACCCTCGAATCCTGATTTGGTCAGGCCTGACCAAATCAGGTAGGGGACCTGACCACGCCGGACCACTATTAATAAATTATGTCAGGCCAACAGTTCTACACATGTTACAATTTAGGAGGTCAGGCCTGACCAAATCAGGACAAATCTTGAGGCTGTTATTATTAAACGAAACGAGAGCGCGTACCAGTCAATCCTAGCGCTGCACGCACTCTCATCGCGTCTCGTTCGACGTAAAGCAAACTCGTCCTAAGGGTATTCTGTGCTAAGGGTAATGTTCGTTTGCTGCCTTATCCTATAAAAAAAAAACTACAAAACACACTTCAAATATTTATTGTTCATTAGTCTTAATCTTAATAGGAATAGCATTAGAACCATCTCTTATCGAATCAGGTATCACAGTCATAGAAGTACTAGATTTTGAAGGTAACGTGATAGTTTTGTAAGTCAAATTCAAATTGATACTAGAATTATAAGTAAGACGGTTCGTTCTAGCTAGAAACATGACATCGGATATCAATTTCTGTGCTATGTACTTTTGTTCTGTACTTATATTCCTCATTTGTACTTTAAGGTTGGTTGCGAAGGTGGCACAGTCATCTTCTTCAGTCTGTGGTATGGAGAGCGGTTGGGCGAAGATTTTAGGGCTGTCTGGTTCTGGTTCTTTCCTCTTGATTATGATTGGTTTAGGAATTTTCCGCTTTTTCTGCGGTGGTGGTGATGGCGGTGAATATTTCTGATTGCATTCCTCTTCTTCTTCTTCTTCGCCTTCTGAAGATTCTTCTAAATGCTCCTGTAATTTAATGATAAGATATATTTTTTTATGGACATAGTAAAATTTTGAAATGTATAAAAAGTTTATCTATTTCAAAAAAATATAATACAACATAACAGTATAACACATTGAACGCCATGGCGGTCACCTGTGACCGACATTAGCAGAGGATTTGCCTTCAACAGTTTTCTATTGGCAGTCAAAGACTTAATAGTGATCATAATAGCCCTAATTCCACCGGTAGCTTGGACCATGCTCCTGTTACTGGTCGGCTCTTATTTCTATATTTTTTAACTTAAACTCTTTCAGATTGTCAGGAAGTTAACTTAGTAAGTTCTACATACTTGGTAAATTCTACATTTATGTTGAGCTTTGCAGTTGCAATGTTTCTGCATTGTTCTCACATATATATACAATTATTGATTGGAAAAATGTATCAGAGAAATTGTAAACATATAATATGTTAAAAGTAAAGAAACTAATCCTGCTTAAAAATATGTATGGGAAGGTACAAACAAAATAAAATTTAAAACAGTTGGTTATCCACATACCTAAACAAAACTTTTATGGGTAAATCTAAATTACCCAAACTCATTGTATCTTACAAATATAGTTAACTAATTTCATAGTGAGACAAAAATAAAAATTCTAAACTTGTTTGTTTACGTTACATAGGTACAACTGAGTCAATTCAATAATATAAACACGAGATAACAAGCGATAACAATCCTTTAAATTGACATAAGGACGCTGTCAAATATGAATGGTTTAATTTAATTTCATTCATTCGTTCATTCGCAAGCTGTCATTTTATGCTCAACTTCGCATGTTTGTTTACATGGAACGCTAACTTATTTACACTCAAACTTTGACACAACACATTCTTTTAAGAAATAAAGGCTAAATTCGCGTAATTTTAGTAACATTACATCACAAACTTTGACATTTTGTTTGTGGTGTTTTTAGTGGTATTATTCTAACCCTAAAATTAGAAATATTGAGAATCAAAAGCAATAGGATTAGATAGGTGACATATAAATTATAAATCTGTAATAATTGGGACTTACTATCAGCATAGTTTGTGATTCATCATCATTATCATTGTCATTTTCGTAAGACGTGAACGACATTGAAGAATTCCTATGATCATCTGTATAATGGCTATTGCCAATATTGCCAAGAAACTCTTTCAACGGCTTATAATACCACAAAGAAGGAGTGTAGATCTCGTCGTCTCCTTCTTGTATACTCCGTATGACTTTCCTCTCTTCTCTTCTGTACGCAGTCCTGAAGCAATCAATCTTCTTTTTCAATAATGCCATACTTGCAGTCTCATCGACTTCTCGCATTTTAGCCAGTAAGGCCTCGTAGGCTTGTTGCCTCTCATACTTATGGAGGTAAGCAGGGTCTTTGGGGTTCCATAGGCATGTAAAACTTCTGTATAGTTGAAGAAACTCTGACCAAAACTCGCGGGAATGCACGGTAGCCATCGCGTTTGTAATAACGGTACGCGCAACTAAATCGGGCGTCTGATGCCGACTAGAACATGTCGGTTGGCAAGCCGGCCAACACAACACGGACTAGCGGGGTTGGGTGAGGGGTTCGCGGGGAAAGACAACGCTTCGTAACCGTGTGCGAGTAGGACAACAAATCGGTCGGTCGGCTTGCAGGTCGGATGATATCGCGTCATGTCGGTTACTTATCGGTTGAAATGACGTGGTGGTTACGTTGGTTGTTCTTGTTTGTTAGTAAGCAATGAATAGCCGACCTTCCGATTTTTTATATCAAGTCGTACATACAATTCTATAAAACTATTACTACTAAACTAAACTACGGTAAAAATCAAGATTAACTTCTAAATAAAAATTATTACATTATTATAAAAATCAATACAGGTACCTAATTCAATTCCAAATAATATAATTTTAACACTTTTTGTATGAACCACGTAAGAACACAGTCCTACCATGCCTGTCCTACCTACCATGTCCTTTCATGGTAGGTATAGTTACTTACCTATAGTTTATCTGTGGGAGTGTAATCTCCCGCCAACGCGATAACGATAAAGAATTGAGGGCAAGATGCACATTACACAGTTACACTGCACACAATAATTAAGATGACTAAAAATAAATAATAATATCTTAATTTAATAGAACTACGTCTCGTCAATCCAAAATCTTTGGATTGAAATTAATTTTAAAACCTATTTGGATCGGAAAAGATCGGTTTATTTTCGTCCTAAAGTTCTACCCATTTGATCCGGAGCTGCGGACTACCTAGCGGGTTTACCGGGTCTTCGGCTCAAAAAGCAGGAGTAAAAACGGGGTGGTTTTTAGTCAGTAAGAGTCTGACACTCCCTCTCGCCTCGCCCAAGGCGGAAGAAAAAGGCAACGTTTCTTCATAAGGAAAAATCTAATTGCTTTCTTTATTTGATGTAGTTTTAATATCTAAGGTGTCTAAGAATGAATACTTCGCACACAACCAAACGATCTTTGATTTACCTAACCTACTTTACGGAGAAGTTGGACGCAAAAAACTAACGTGCGTGTGTATTATTTACAGATTATTTAACCCATAATCATATGACCTGATAACCCAAAAATAGTTTTGAGAAATTGCTATTTTCATTATTTGCAAGTCATCAATCATTTCTCTTTGAAGTATAAGTACATTAATGTGCCATTTATTAAAAAGTAATTATGGCAAAAAAAGCTATAAAGAAAAAATCTTTCGATGTAATTCCGATTTGACGTCGAAAGGTTCCGTACTAAAAAATAATTTTAATTTTAATCAGGTCAATAACACGATTTTTTAGATCACGGTTTTATATTTCTATGGTGACCACCGTGTGGTTGGCACCATAGAAATATAAAAAACAACATCACACACAACTTCTTTCATATATCTATGGTTGGCACGGTAGCTGGGCAACTGGCTGCCGCGATCCACAAATTGTTGTTTCGAGTCTGTGTCATGTGTATGCGAAATTGTAAGTTTGTAAACGTACCGACGTCACCCGGAGCTGCAGAAAACGTAAAAGGATACCGGGTCTCCGGCTCATAGCAGAATGGGGTTGTTTTTAGTCAGCAAGAGTCTGACACTCTCGCCTCACCCAAGGCGAGAGAAAACATTGGACGATTTTCCCCCCTCAAAAAAAGCATACTTAGTCTATGACATAATCTGTGTCATAGTATTCAGTGACCTAGGTACATTTCGATCACTTTTTTTACTTTTATGACTATAATGAGAACTTAGTATGTAGGAGACAATATTTTTCAGAATAAATGCCTACCGTGTCTACGTGCCTACATCACGATCAAACTATAAATAATAAATGCAATATAACTATAAGTAGTTATTAAAAGTCACGATTACTCTCGTGTCTTAAACACCACACGAGTTGCTAGAAAATGTATTTTCTGTTTTAATTGCATAGCTGAGATATGTAATTAGAGACCGACAAATAAACGATATAGTCCGTGATCGTACATATTTATTTTCTACCCGACAATTATTTCCACGATTTAAAAATGTCGTCTAGTATCTATAGAACAAGATTAAACACTTTACAAACAGGTAGGTACGTCGTAATACGGTAGTTTCCTACAAGTCAAATTCAATACTTTTATCGAAATGTCAAAAACGTTACTTTTCTATGAATTTTGTAGGAGATCGCAACTTATGACGTCATATTTTTTTATTGCTTCAAATAGCATAACTATTTACTTCTCTAAAATTAGCCATAAAAATTTAATAAATAGGTATATCGTCAAATTAATAAATGAAAGAACGTTTATTTTGGGATATTTTATCACATTAAAATGTCAAAATAATTTATTTTTGACATAGAAAACTAACCAATTCAGCTTCACATTGACATAGACAATTAGTTTCTGTTCACATGTTCACAGATGAATGAAACGATAGCAATTAAGACAAAGCCATAGCAATTACGAGACAATGCTATAAACGTACGTAATCGGACTGTTCATCGATTCACATCAAGTATTGCCATTGAACTTGAGTGAAAGTTATTGTTAAAGATGACCATATTTTATGGGCTTCTCATTACCTACGTTTTTTATATCGAATGAAAGTGCTCTGCCGAATAATGACACGTCTCCCGATTGTCATTGCCATAAAAGAAATTGTCTACAAATATGGAGTCGATCGTCACCGTCAGTGTCGTTACGACATCTGTCATTGAACTTGAATTTGGAATGCGTTCAAAATTAAAATGTCGTCATATCATTTCGGATGACATTCCGAATGAATCATAACCGTGCTACGGAATAAATTTTAAATTGATTAAGGTGAAAGGTTTAAGTAATTTATATTAAAGTTTTCTTTAATGAAGCAATTCTATAAAGTTACTTCAGCGGTAACATTTTTATGTTGCTACAAATTGACAACAATAAAATAAATTACGTTCCACGAAATTTATTACGTAACTTGTCCCTCACATTTTTAATTGTGAATTATTTATTATTAAATATTTTACTTCTTTATAACAAAAATAAAATCAATGGAGAAAAAAAAATCAAACCATTCATATTTAAAAAATGGAGCGTTCGAAAATGGCGGGCGGGTTGCGTCACATAACAGAGAGAAAGTGAGAAGTACAAAACGAAATTAAATGGAATTGATGCGTCTAATATGGGCTCATTGTGCACTCGAGAGGCGATTAGGCTTTTTGTCCGGCATAATGGCCGTGACTCTTGTAAGTGATCGAACTGACGTACTTATGTGATTAAATAAAACACCGAAAGAACTTTCTTTACACGTGTGAGTTGGGAATAAAATTGTATCCCATTAAAGATACACGATTGGATAATGGATTTGTAACTTGTAAGCCGTTTTGTCCATCTGATCGGAGGTAGAGAAATTGTCGTTAAAATGACAATGGAGATATGTGAATATAATTTACAACTTTATTTATTTTGATTTGAATGTTGTAAAGAAAAATTGAGTTTTAGTCGTAAAAACAACTCTTTAGTACGCAAACGCGTAGGGAGCTAGAAATGCTATAGGGTAAGTAAGCCCTAAGCAATTGGGATCAACGATTAAACAAATGGGCAAATAACATTTTCATACTTAAGCAATTCAGAAAGATGTCGTAACAGGTATTAAATTCTGATCCGGAGCTGGCTGCCTAGCGTGTTTACCAGGGCTCCGGCTCGAAAAGCAGGAGCAGGAACGAGGTAGCTTTTAGTCAGAAAAGTCTGACACTCCCTCTCACCTCACCCAAGGCAACAGAAGTCATTGGATAATTTTCTCCTCTCAAAAAAAAATACAGATCTTAAATAACAATTTGCAATGTGTAAAAACTTCAATAAACACCATTACTGCTTACTTACCAAACACAGGTTTTGAACCGCTATCAGTCAAGCCGTGGACATCAGTACACACTGGTACCTGACTTGTTAGACGGGATGCCATGCACGCGGAAACAGGTACAGGGTCGTTTCCCCACAACCTTGAGACAAGATGTGCTAAGGACGGAGCCTTTTGTAAACAATACTTGCTTCTTGTGTGAATAAATCGATTATGTATATCTAAGTTAATCACTACATTGTATAAAAAATGTCGCTTTACCTCTCCTTATTTCCCTTTGTATGTTTAAGTCTTTAAAACTACGCAACGGATTTTGATGCGATTTTTTTTAATAGATAGAGTGCCATGCCACCCATGCAAAGCTGTGGCGGAACGCTAGTACCTAATAAAATAACTAACCAATCAGTTCTCGAAGATTTTTAGAAAAATATCTCAGTATTAACAGATTTTGCATACAATAAAATTGTAGATTTAAATTGAATTTCTAGTCAAATATACAAGGGGAAACAAAACGCTTTCTTCAATAAAACTTATATTCCCGACTAACAAGATTCTTAGAAACGCTCCCCACGCTAACCCACGTTGGAAAAGAGGGAACTAATCAATTGAATTACATTTTAATCATCACAGAGAACTGGCTTTCGTTCATTTAAAGTTTTTAGTTCTCGATAAAGAACTGATATCATCAGTCGGAAGACATTCATTGTAGGACAAAGGGATCCCTCTTGTTTGTGATCCTCCATGTCAAACAACAACTCGCCACTTGCATCTACCGATCCGAAGTAATCAATAATTTATTTTCTTTATAAAACGTTGGTAACTAGGATTTTCTCCCATGTCGTGGTTGCGTTTACAGACATACAAGTTCACATGCACATGACACCCAGACTCGAAACAACAATTAATCGAACCCGCTACACGTTGCACGGCAGCCAGTTGCCCAGCCACCGCACCAACCGTGAAGTCAAGTTATTATCTTTCAATATTTTTTATAACATCACAAATTACAGTCATTTTAAAACAGACACAGTCAGCTTATAAGAATCATAGTACAAGTATGACTACAAGCGTCTAAAATTATCTTTAATTAATAGTTTTAACGTATCGACAGGAAAACCTTGAATTGCAAGACGATTTGTAAACACTCTTAACCAATGATTAAGCTGTTTTTCTTTGAATTAATGTGTGTTTAATATAAGATCAGACAACAATTTATTAAGTTTACGTTTTATTTTGACAAGTCAATGACCGGAGATCGGATTATTATCGACGACGACATTCATACATTTGTACTGAACATCATAATTTGCTGTTATTAATAAACTAGCGACACGCCCCAGCTTCGCATGGGTGCAATGGTATATTATGCATGTATCATACATATAAATATTCTTCTTGAATCACTCTATCTATTAAAAAAACCGCATTAAAATTAATTGCGTAGTTTTAAAGATTTAAGCATACAAAGAGACATAGGGACAGAGAAAGCGATTTTGTTTTATACTATGTAGTGATGCACAACGAAAACTACTGCACCTATCTCTAAATAGGTATTTATCAATATTGTCACCAGACTTTACTTGAATTATGAAATGAACAAGAATATCCTAAAATTAAACAAATAATTTTGTCATTTCAGCAATAGACAAGAACTTGTAGTAACACCACAGCACTGAAGACATTTCAAGACAGTATTTGAGCTCTAGATCTATTTTCATCCGAGATAGCTATCGTATCCAATAATCGTGACATCGACGTTTCCTTTCTAGCTCTTTGAAGCTCGTATACTCGTATCATATTGTCACGCCAATGTACCTGTCTATATATATATATCCCACCCAAAACATAAATGTGAAAGGCTGCCAAGTTCGATAATATTGGAATGCTTCGCCTATAAAAGAAGTGAGATCTAAATAAGTACCAAGTTCCATACACAGACCTCAGTTAAAAATGATATAACAAGTTGGCAAGTTTTCACACACTTTGTTATAAACCTACTAAACGCAATGAGTCAAGTATATAATTTTCTATTAAAACTTGCCAAGTTATATCATTTTTAACTGAGGTCTGTGTATGGAACTTGGTACTTATTTAGATCTCACTTCTTTTATAGGCGAAGCATTCCAATATTATCGAACTTGGCAGCCTTTCACATTTATGTTTTGGGTGGGATTTCATTTATTTTTGTAAGGTTTTTTTTCTTTTTTTCTTATTTTACTTTACTTTGACTAAATACAAACCTTCGTAACGAATTTTAGGTCGGTACGACCATTGGAAGATATAGATTTTTTTTTGTTTTAGTTCCTTAGGGGTATGAATTTACACCTTCATTATTTTTAAAACCGACTCACACTTGGCCATTTTCAGATTTTTTCCTTTACCTTGACCTAAAGACCTACCTCCATGCCAAATTTCAAGTCAATACGACTATTGGAAGTGGTCTAGGTTTTTGATGAGTGAGTGAGTCAGTCAGTGAGTGTATAGTAAAAATAGCGATTTTCTGACGTCAATATCTCAAGACCTACAATAGGTACATTAATGAAATTTTGTATTTTAGATAAGTAAGTAGATCTCGACAGATACTAGAAATTTCATATGCGTAGATAAAATAGATTTTGAGTTATAGGTGGGTCGAACTTGGCCCGAAATGGTTCGTGTAATATAACCCACGGCCGGTGTGTCGCTTTTTTTGCTCGAACTTGGCGGACACACTGCCGTGTGTCTAAATGCATCAGTCACTTCCACATGTAAGAAAGAAATTCTCGTTCATCGAACCATCAAAGTCTAGACAATAATAATTGACTTTGACGAATTGTCAGCATAATAGAAAGCTCAGACTAGACGTTATATGTAAGTATTCTAAACTTTGAGTATATGGAAAGAGTAACATTTTATTCAGGTATTAAATTACAAGGTACAACTACTAGGTGGCGCTAGAACAGTAAAACCCCTGCGATTTTAATAACTTGGGTACTTTGTTTACTATCAACTGTAGTTACACTATTGTATGTTAGTTTAGAAATACTTCATGTATTATGTTATGGAGAAAATGTGTGTGAAAATCCATGTGAAAAATAAAATTATTTTGATTTTACTTTGCTATTCTACATATTTGATACAGTTGAAACGGAATTTCTTTATACACAAGAAACTTGACGAGCTATAACATAAGTTCTTTTTTAACAACCTATAGTACTACGATTTTCTACTGTTTCAAGGCTTAAAAACACTTTCACAAACAAATCACAGCCAGAATTACATAAGAATGTGTGTATCAAAGTATCAAATAATTGTTTCTATCGATGAAAGAACATTTCGCGGCGGCAAGTAAAGTCATTCAATCCGAGTTACTGTGGGCGGACCGGCACGGCTTGTCCTACAGGGCGTAGTAAGCAACAGACACTCTCAGTAAGTTCTTTACGATTTTGTTCGTTGAAAGCGCGTTTATGGCGACAAGCGAGCGACACATGTTGTACTTGTACGCTTCACGTCATTTGTAAAGCTGTAATCTTCATATTTTATTTTGTCAGATTTATGTATGAACAACTTCAGTTTAAGAGTTTTATGTCTACAGGTTTGTTTAGCTATGTTAAGATTGGTTGGTCAGTTTTGACAGTTCTGTGACTTCATGCGTTGAAGTGAGTTTTAAATGTACAGTCTGTACAGTAAATATGATATGCAGGTAAGAAAATAAAGATGTCAATCAGTGTAGAGATACTATTGCTACCTTGCTAGGTAGCTCTTCATCTTTGTTTTCGTAGAAGCACACCAAATAACTGTGCAGACTGTTTTACAGGTATTATAATATTATATAGTTACGTTATGGAGACGATGGTATTTTTGTGTTATGCTATTAGTAATTTTGGATGTTATAAACAGATCTGTAGCTTCTGACTATGACCTCCAAACTGATTTCCTAGCCAAGAGCCGATACTTTATCCAAACCAGGCACATGTCAAATCTTTAGCAATCATTGTCAGTCAACCAACGAGAAAGTCGATATTAATATGATTATTCGATTAAAATCTCAATACAAGTTATTTTATTATTATTATGTAAAATGCATTACAAAAATAACATAAAAATAAAAAAGTTGCAAGCTGCAGTCACACACACTTTAAATGAAAGACTACTTTCCATGTGATCAGTGAGTTGTTTTGCATTCGGATCACGTGATACATCGACTGAGAGAAAGGCCTAATGTAGTAGTACTCAGCTTTTTCTTGGCTTAAGAAACACTTTTGTAATTTTAAATATAGGGATCACTCTGTTAATCTTGTCTCGAGCATGCACTGTTGCACACACTATACAAATACACAGTTGACATTTTCATTATTTTTAAAACTCCTCCGCAATTTCTACACGACAAAATCCCATAATCAGTCTCAAATCACTTCAAAAATGCGTGTTTAATTCTTATTGAACCAGTCGGGTAAAATAAATTAATTGATCTGGCATTGAAATCATTGTCTGTTTAGCAAGAAAAACTACGTTGTTGCTGTTTTTAATTTTCCTAAACTATTACTAAGTTAGTTTTATTTTGTACATAGTTAAACTTCTGTTCAACGCCTGTAATGTGGCGTCTATGCTACGTTTTTCACCGGCACCTACTGGTGCCCGTTATACCTACTTGTGTCAAAGCATTTCTACACCGCGCGCGCTTGTGTTGCTCTCAATATAAGTCGGTACAAGTTCCAGCATAAATCACAAAATGGAATCAACACGGATTAAATGTTGCCAACACGTTTTCTTACGCACCGACGTACCTACGACTTGGCGCCATTATTTGTAGTGGACGCGCGAAGGTTCGGAGAAAAGAGGTTTTATTTTTTTATAAACTCTTCACTGTAAAGTTTTTATGTGATTATTCTTTACCTCTACCGTGAGTTTGAAGCAATTTAAAGTATTTATTTGTCGATAGTCGATTTTACAACGCCTCTACCGGTCAAATGTGGAACTAAAATTTGCCTTACAAATTTACGTCATCGCTAGCGACTATCGACAAATACTATTGCTTCAAACTCATGGTAGAGGTACTGTTCTATTCTATTCTAATCTTTCGAGTTTGCAGACAGAATAGGAAAATCTTTTTACTTTAAATAGAGATCGTAGGTGAAATCGCTGGCCAAAAGCCATACCATAAAGTTTGATAGAGGTTGAAAGGCTTTTTCTATTAGACTTTAACCTTTCGTTGTTTATAGCACCTAAAACACTTTATAGGAAACTAGGGAATTTATTGGCCTACTGCCGTTTACATCTAGCCATTATTCTTGAAAAGTTAATTGAAAAATCTGCCTAAGTATGAAATAACTTTAACATTTTAACCCAATCCGCTTGGTAATGTGTTAAGTTATAAATATAAATAAAGTACTTATCTAATAATTTACTACAGATACTAAACAATTACAGGAGGTCAAATGTGTGTATAACATTTTACTAGGTATTTCCTCGTATTTAAGTGTGTAAAGCAGTGGTTAAAATGCACCTAAAAGCGCGACAATTTCGAAAGTATTTGTTCCTGTGACAAAATAAAAAATACGTGTAGACTAAAACATTAGTTTTAAAATTATCTACAAGACGGACTATAAAATAAAAATTAGTCATCTACCCTATTGTCATAGTTAACTGATTAATTGGATATCATGTTTTAAAGTCCTATATCCAAGTTGAACAAGGGAAATCAGCGCCTTACATAACTGGACATCACCATCACTCGCCCATGGAGGCGTGGGTTGTTGTAAAAACCAGTTCAATCCACGGGTTCTGTTTAATCACAATCTTGTTACTGTCATCATTAAAACTGATCAATTAGGTCATTATAGTGATAGTCGTGGTATTAAGCTTGTATCAAACTATTTTTTTATTGGAATTTTATTCTATGTTTATATTAAAGAGAATGAAGCTAAACTAGGTACCGTGCCTACTTACGTTTAAACTATTGGACTATTCATTTAAAGTTTTTTTTTATGGAATAACAAGCTGTCGGTTCACCTGATGGTAAGCTATCAGCGCCGCCCATAGAGCACCAAAGGAGTCACAGGTGCGTTGCCGGTCTTTATCTTATTGCAGTTCATTTTAGTTTATGTTTCTTTGAGTCACAACTCGACTTCCGAAAATGCTTAGTGTAATTCCTCCACATGCGGTAAAGTAATTTTCTTATTATTGGCGTTTTCATTTTAAATGGCAATGCAAATCGTACCTCGGTTGCATTTCCTTAAATTAATACCAATTGAAATGCGATCACTATTTAAACATAATCTGTCAAAATTATGACAGTTACCTATTTTATTTTTTTAGCTGGCAACCCTATTTAAAATGCTCGACAGCAGAAAGCCGGTCACAAAGACGCGGAAGCATAATATGTCGCTTGCAGCAGTTGCAGTACAATGGCAACACTTTTGTGTAGACTGTATGGGTAACACGATAGTACGCTGTTTGGTTACTTTTTCAACTATTGTCTCTTGTTTTTTAGTAAAATAATAAGTCTGGTTGTGGTTAGTTATCAGAGCAACGAATTTAAATTCAATAAAAATATACACATTGAATTAAAACGTTATGCTTTTTATCCCCGAAATGGTAGGCAAAGGTGTACATTACGGCACGTAATGCCACTGTACAAAGTACACCCATTTTTCACCATTTGTGTTTTAAGTCCCATGTAATAGGGGATGAGCCTATTGCCATATACTGGGCAGAATTTCAGATTCGATACTCCTATTGAGAAATTTTCGAAAAACCGAAAATCCCCGAGACCCCTAGCCGCCGCATTTGCGACCACTTAACCAAAGCCTACCACCCGAGGCAGACAATAATAAATAATTCAAAAAAAAACATACCCGCCCAATTGAGAACCACCTGTTTTAGGAAGTCGGTTAAAGTTTATCGGATTTGTTCACCTTAAAAGAGTTACCGAAGCTCCAGCTCGAAGTAGAAGTAGGAACAGGGTGGTTTTTAGTCTGGCCTTATACCCTCCTCTCGTCCCACCCAGAGCAGGAGGACTCATTTAATGATGATCTTCTCCCCTCCAAAATAGGCGCAGTTTTCTCAAATCACTTATCAACTAATTAAATCAACCCCCACCAACGCAGATTGATCAGTAGACTGACAGGCAGCCAAAATAACCAGCTGGTAATCACGACACAACAGTAAACAGTTGCAGGGAGCCAGTTTGACACACAATTTCACCAGTGACATTCAAGTGAAGGTAAAAGTTTATAAAAACTGATTAAACTCGTTTATTGGTGAACGACATTACTTGTGTACAACGAGTATGTCATACATATAGTTAGTGTTTTGACTGTATTTTTACATTAAATGTGGTTTGTTTTTTACTATGAGTGGAAGATCTAGTGTCCTTCAGATCTCAGAGACCTCTGTAGGTAAGGTTTACAGTGACTTGTTTTACGGTATAAGCCGGTAAACGAGCAGACGGATCACCTGATGGTAAGCAATCACCCGAAACACCAGAGGCGTTACAGGTGCGTTACCGGCCTTTTGGGGGTTAGGAATTTAAGGGTTGTTGGAGAATCAGGGATTGGAAAGATTGGGAAACCCACTTGTAACGCCTCTGGTGTTTCAAGTGTCCATGGGCGGAGGCGATGGCTTACCATCAGGTGATCCGTCTGCTCGTTTACCGGCTTATTCCATAAAAAAAACATTTTAATAAAATGAATACCAAAACAAAATGGCGTTAAATATTCCAATATCTACTCAACAAGACCCAATTCCAAGAGTATAGTTGCAACATCGTTCACTGAGTTTGCGTTACTCATCCTTGTGTGCATGTACTTATCATTATCACGTTATCAGACCGCTCTGGTAATTACCTGCGAACAAGAAAAACAAAGAATTAATGCCATGATTATAGACACACTCATTTTTGTGGCGGAGTTTTAGTTACAGATTTTAGCTGGACGAAATTAATAATGATGATAGTTCTGCAAAGGTAAGCGTCCACAGGCCCACATCGTACGCATCGCACGCATCGTACGCATTCCGTATGACGTCATCAGTACGCATCGCATGTAGGCATTGCCGATGATGCGGTCCGTACGATGCGGATCAGTGGACGCAGTTGTATGAGTTTCTATACAAGACAAACTAAAATCCGTTGCGTGCAGTGCGTGCGATGCGTACGATGCGGGCCTGTGGACGTGTACCTCGAGGCGGTAATTTCTTCTGGTTAATCCTGTCAGTAGTAGTAATTGTAAGTAAGTAAAATAATTGACGTTTTGAAAGACGTAATAGGTACGTAATCAAGACCTGACCAAAACCAAACCTGATTGAAAAAAGAGTAATCTATGCAGTTTCTTGCTCGTTCTTCTCCATAGGAATCTACACTTTGGAAAATGAAATAAAAAGTGTTTGAAGTCAGTGTGAACTGACTACACACAGAAACTTCAGGCATTTTCTCGAAGAAAATTATAAAGATTTTCGCACGTTTTTGCGTATTTGTAGAAATTAGTTAGAACATCGAAGATTTGCTCTAAAGCTAAATTATAGAAGATTGTTTTAAATCAATACCTACACATAATTATCTTACTGCATAGTATTATAAAGCATTTCCCTTCAGATCGATGCAGAGTCCTTCATAGTAGTACCTAAAGCAAATATCAATATTTGATCGATTACTCATACAATGACGTCAGTGTTGTAACACGTACACGAGCAATACCTCCACTATCTATGTTTAATCTAACCATAAATTAAACTAATAAACAATAAATAACCTCTACTAACTGGCATTGACAATAGGCTTGTTTCCTATTGGTCAAATTTAATCAAAGTCAAGTTCAATACTTTTTTCGAACCGTCAAAAACAATATTGTCATCAAATTTTTACATCAAATAACAGATTTATTTTTAGAAAAAATCAAAAATTAAGTAAAATTGAACTTTTATCTATGAATGAAAGTGCGATTATTTTTTAATATTTTATTCTATTGAAAAGTCAAAATAAATTATGTTTGTCTGAGGAAACTACTAATTGATGGTAGGATGACAGTTATTTGAACCCTGACTGACTTTACATCAATTTTCATAAAATGTTCCCCCTTTACACCCTAAGGAACCTACATGTCGAATTTCAGCTGTCAATTATTCAATAAAAAGTAACGTATGTAAGACTATCCAGGATTATCCATAACTTTTTACCCGACTGCCAAGGAAGGGTTATGTTTTTCGCGCGTATCTTGTATGTATGAGCCTAATATTCTTTATTACCTCATTTCTTCGAAACGGCTTGATGGATTTCGACAATCAGGGCATCGTTGGATTCGTCTTAATTACCCAAGTGTTTTTAGATATGTGACGTAAAACAAAAACCAACATGGCGGCCGTGAGGCGCCCTAGATAGAAGTAAAAAAAAAAAATTTTTTTTATTTGCTACAATATGGGTATCAAATTAAAGAGCTCATCATGAGGATTCCAAAATGGTATATCACTGACATATAGAAAAAATACTATGTGCAATTAGGTTCTTTATTATCCAAACTAAATACTCGTATAGGTACTACGCGACGCGATTGACTAGCGGTTTCTGAACTGTCGTTTCGTGTCGCGGGTGAAATCTTGAGAAACACATAGCCGTATTATAACTAACTAAAAAGTGTTAAATAAAAATAAATAAATTAAAAAAATTAAAATACCCGACTGCATAAAAAACACTTTAAATAAAAACTGAAAAGTAAAAAACAAGCTTAGTCTAAAAGTGTAGATAGCAATGCTATTACCACAAAATTAAATAATTTCATAATCAATACACAAAAAATAATAATCTTATGCGAAACATAATTGAGTGCAACTGTCGGGACCCATATTGAATGATTTTAGTCTAGTTTATTTAATGGGTCCCGACTGTTACACTCAATTATGTTTCGCATAAGATTATTATTTTTTGTGTATTGATTATGAAATTATTTAATTTTGTGGTAATAGCATTGCTATCTACACTTTTAGACTAACGCTTGTTTTTTACTTTTCAGTTTTTATTTAAAGTGTTTTTTATGCAGTCGGGTATTTTAATTTTTTTAATTTTTTATTTATTTAATGAAATAGGGAGGAAAAAAGAAAAGAGGAATTTTAAATGCGTTTTAAGATACTGTTGTTTAAAGATCACACTAATATTATAAATGTGAAAGCTTGTTTATTTGGATGTTTGTCCGTCAATCACGCTAAAACTACTGATCGGATTTTGATGAAATTTGGTACACAGACAGGGTATGAGCTGACTTAGGTAGGATAGGCTGTTTACCCCACGGGAACGCAAAGGAAGCCGCTAGCAGCCGCTAACACCTTACAATTTGTTAAATTCTTGTTACTAACCAGATATTAACAAAAGAGTTAAGTTAATATACGAAATTGTTTTATTTGTGAACAGAGTGCAGTGAACAGTGATTGTTCGATTCGTTGTAAACTCTCGCCCTTGACATAAAACATTGCATTGTTGTCACAGTCCGCCTTACATAACGAACGACTGTAAACTGTAGGTATAACTGTTATGTAGTATTTACACATATAACATAACATTATGCCTTGATAAAAAGGAGTTGTAATAGTGTAACAGCTACTTTTCACCAATTATGTTATGTTATGAATGTAAATAATAGTGGTTGAGTCTACCACATACAGAGCGCAATTCTAGACGCCATATGTATGATGTCAGTAACTGACGTACCTATATATTTTGCAAAAACCAAACAACCCCCAATACCAATGGGCCTGAGTGCCTGACAAATCAAGATGCTAGCTTCTTGTTTGTCGGCATTCGGGTAATTCATCACCTCGTCCCACATGTCTTCGGCCCATTTAGGACGACTTGTAGAAAATCTAAATAAATATTATTTTCATTCTGCAACTCGTTTCACGTTACTTTCAAATTGAATCAAATATTTGTATGAAATTTGGGTACAGAAATAGATTTTAGTCTGGAATAACATATTTGGAATATCATTTATCCCGTAGAAAAAAGGTACGCGAAGCTGCTGGGAGAAGCTAATATGTTTATATTTACACAGCCTTGTCTAATACGTATTTAGTAGACAAAACTATGTCGTCTAATGGTTTGTCAAAGCACGGAGCTATGCAAACATGGCGTCGCGCGCTTAGTTCTACTGTTCTACTGTCACGCTGTTATGCATATCTGTAAGCCTCGTGTATTTTGTCGGAGATACAGCACGCACCGGTGACTAATCTATACGTTTGTTATGTTCTAATTACATTATAATAGTAGCTATTTAGTTAGATTTATTTATGGTATAAGCTGGTAAATGATCACCTGATGGTAAGCAATCGCCGCTGCATATGGACACCCGAAACACAAGAGGCGCTAAAAGGGCGTTGTCTGCCCTTTAGGGGTCAGGAACTCAAGGGTCGTTGAGGAATCGGGGATTGGGAAGATTGGGAAGTGGATAATCGGGTAACCTCACACACACAACGAAACCGTTGTTTCACGTCGGTTTTCTATGAAGTCGTGGTATTACTCCATTCGAGCCGGCCGATTCATGCCGAAGCATGGCTCTTCCACTCTTGAATATAAAATGAACTTTTCTCTCTGATATTTCCCTCTAATCTCAACACACAGGTGTGGCTGTGAATGGCACAAAATTAGGTCCATACTAAACTACGCAAGGAAATGAGCCTAACCAGTAATTTCCTTTTCCATTGTGAACAAGATCATACGCTAAAAATAAAAGAAGCTGTCTGGCGTAAAAATTGTTATAGACCTAATTTTATCACCTATAACTTTCGTTTGACATATTAAATTAATTATTATGTTATCGGCTTACTCACAAGTCGAGTTCCTCATCAAACGACATCTTTATTTTTTTGCTTTCATAAGTCTGCGTTTGGCCACCAACCTTCGCCGTTCCTTTCTGCTGGACCGGCGAAGCGAAGATATGGCCAAAGATGGAGCACACAGTCTTATAAGGTAGGTAGCTATTCACACTGACCTTGAAAAGACCCTTATCATAAACTCTTTTAACTATCCATATTTTATCCTTTACTTACTTTCTGTCAACGCATACCATGTGACAGGTCCTGCTTATCTTGTTTGTATGTTTGCCCATCAATCACGCTGAAACTACTGAACGGATTTTGATGAAATTTGGTATACAGACTGGGTATGAGCTGACTTGGGTGATAGGATAGGACTTTTTATCCCACGGGAACGCAGACAAAGTCGTTGACAGAAGTTAGTAAATTGATAATCATCTTAACAAATTGCAATTAAATAATTTGTCGAACATTTGCAAAAAATCCACGATCGAAGTAAAAACTGTATTTTCTAATACATAAGGAATAGAAAGAATATTCTAAAATAAACATCTTGAGAACGTTAAGAAGATCGTAAAATCTCCGTTAGTATTAACAGAGGGCATTTTCATTCATAACACGAGGCTTTATGAAATAATCATTGTGTACACTGGGGGCCACGGAAATTGGCCGCGCCATACTATGTATGTACTTGTACTTGAATTATATGTAGAACTATGTTAATTAATTAAGTTTGTTTTCTATTGTATCTCATATACAGACATTAATTGGTAAAATAATGTCTAAAATACACTCGAGATTTTATTTATAAAATTAGCTCAATATTATCGGAATTCTACGTTTGAATGCCAGTGCTTGTATTCCAAAACAAAGCGATCTTCATCATTTACAATTTGTAATTGATGAAATATAAGTAATTAAGTGATACAAAGTATTAATTAATCAACATTGTAAACTATCGTAACTGTAACAACAAAGTATACAACTTCTCTTCTCTTTAAAAAAGACATTAAGGTTTCTAAAACCACTTTTCGTCAAAATCAATCGTTTGAAAGTTAGACGCTTCCAAAGTGGAAAAATGTGTGTGGGGACACACGAATCTATCTTAGAAACGGTAATACTTATAAGTTTTTCTACTTATAAGGACCATTTTGTAGAGAATTTTGAGATCTACAAATTTGGTCTGAGGTATTTTTTTGAGAAAAACTCAAAAAACCTAAAATGTTGAACTTTGACCTCGAATAACTTTTGAAGCACATATGGGATCGATGGGGACTTTTAAATTTTTAATCTTTATAGTAAAATAAAGGTCTGTACCAAAATTCTGCTCTGTTGGAATTTTTGTTCTTTCATTACTGTTTTCAGGTCTAAATTGACCGGACTAATGGTTATTTTGCGGTATTGTATTGTATTGAAAAGTCAAAATAATGTATTTTTGACCTAGGAAATTCTTCTTGAATTACTCAATCTATAAAAAAATATGTTGCGTAATTTTAAAGATTACAGCATGGCATTACAGACACACAGACGGCGAAAAGCGATTTTGTTTTATACTGGGTATACAGTGATTGTGTTGTTTCTTATAAAGTAAAAAACGACAAATACTGTACAAAGTTTCGTATACTCTTATCTACTAACTAATCTCTTTGAATAAATACAAAAAGAACGTAATAAAAGTGAAATATCTCTCATATTGTACGATTACAAATGGACAGCGGTCGACAACAGCACATTACTGGAAATTGGAATGAATATCGACCGAGAGTCAATGAACAACGCCCACACTAGCTTAATTAGACAAGAGGATTTAGTGGGACTCATTTATATTCAGAGATAGTTAGGTTTTCGAAGATATTAGACCTACAAACTAAAAGTAGATAAATGGGACTTGGGTGTGATCCGTGTAGTGTGTATGTGACATTATAATGTGTGTTAACGCTACCGCGACTCAGGAATAAACCTTAATATTTATTAGATCAGCCAATGACTTCTCCCGCCTTGGGCAAGGCGAGAAGGAGTGTCAGACTCTAACTGACTAAGAACCGTTCCTACTCCTGCTTTTCGAGCTGAAACCCCGGTAAACCCGCTAGGTAGTCCGCCTACGGCAATATTGTTTAAAAAAATATCCATTGATGATCAAATTCAAAGTCAAAGCATTTTTAACGCAATTTAACATTAGTTTCTGTGTATAATTATAAAACAAAAAAAATATGTTTTGTAATACTTATGTAAAAATCACAAAAAAATGCATTACCTATTTACGCTTTTTTAAAATTAAAACTAAACAGAGCGTTGAACACTTTCATGTCCCGCAGTGTACAGGGAAATAAGAATCGTGGAATAGCAATGGTGGTCGGCAATGTAATAGGCATTGAATAATGTATCTGTTATACTAGTAACGTGAGTTTACGTGATGTGCCGCTCATATAACCCACTGTTACAGCTCCCACGGATATTTTGAGAATTGATATTTGATAATCACTACAGCAGCGCAATCGCAGACGCGAAAAACTGTAAATTTAGCTTTATTCGAGAAACGGAAGACTTATGTCTAGCAGTGATATATTTTATTATGGAATAGGGCAAACTAGCAGACTGCTCACCTGATGATAAGCGATCAGCGCTCAGGGACACCAGGAGTATGGGTGGCATGCTTTTCCACCAAACATCTGCTATGCTACGTTGCTGTGGATGCGTTTGGCTTCCACCAATCATATTTATTGGTACACATAGCTTAGCACTGGTGGAAACGGATTCAGCTAAGCTATATTTTTTTATATGGAAAGATGCGTGCTATGGATGCGTGCTATGGATATGTACTATGAATGATTTCCCTACTATCAATATATTGCATACTCGAGCTACGTATCTTCCTCGTAGAGCTACACAGCTTAGTATCAATGGAAATGGTCACATAGTTGCACAGCTTTGCTATTACATCTTTGCAGCAAAGTTACATAGTACGTATCTGGTGGAAAAGTAACCGAATACCACGACACGCTTAAGTCCTACCTTCTTTTTTGTTTTTGAAGGTTGTATCGTATAATCAAGCATAGCAAACAGCAACGACAAATGGACCATGAAATCTAAAATTGTACTCTAACAACAATTATGTTTTCACCCAAAAGTTGCTCTACTAGTACACACTTACTTACCGAAACGAATAACCACCCAACCTGTACACTTAGTACGAGTTTGCTTTACGTTGAACAAAAACGAAACGAGAGCGCGTTCGGCGCTCTGATTGGCCGGTGCGAATAAACCAACCAATCAGAGTGCCGAATGCACTTTCGTTAAACATTAAACAACCTCGTACTAAGAGTACTGGTACTAAGTTCAAACCACGTCAAACAGCTATGATAATTTAACATTCATCAGTAACCCATACAATGCTGCTTATACCCCGATTAGCATATCTTCAAGGCTATATACCTTGGCCCAGAAAACCTTGAAAATAATACCGTAACTAAAACAATTGTTTCTTGGACAAAATACCTTTACATAGGGCCATTTTGTTTTAAACATAAGACTGAATAGAGCCGTTTCCTTGATTTAAAATGTGTTTGTATTTAGTGATTTGTTAATATCTATGACTTTATTATGGCTTTATGATTTTTACGATGTTTATATTATACACTAGATGTCCCAGCGAACTTCGTACCGCCTCAAACATTATTTCTCACCTATTGAACCTACCCTGGACTTCCAAAAATAATTCAAGACCAAAATTTGCCAAATCGGTCCAGCCGTTCTCGAGTTTTGGCGAGACTAACGAACAGCAATTGATTTTTTATATATAGAAATGTATATAAGATTTGCTGGCTTCCTCTATAGACCGAAAAGTGAACTTTTACTCCCTATAATTTCATTATCACCTTTCTAAAAGGATCTACGTAACTTCATAAAACATCCAATTTCTCAAATCAACACACAACAAATCGCTATTGAATGGGCATGGAGACATTATAATCCCGATAATGACAAGACGATGACAATCGAATTACCCGCGCCCGACCCTAGAGGGCGCTGCTCGATGTCATTGAACTTGAACTCCAATTAGGGTGGCGCCCCGACAATTCGACTCGACACAATGAAGTTCCGCATGGTGCACCTCTAGATGCGATCGATACGGCCGAGACATTGCGGATTTATTTCGTGTAACTAACGATGTTCTATATTCTATATATTTAATAGATATCGAGTTAGTGATAACTGATAAGTTATTATAAATTTCACGAAGCACTAAGAACCATGCCCATTTTTGCCCCAGAAACGCCCAGATAAAGTAAATTATAAGATTGAGGTAATAAATAAAAATTTGAATTAAATTGTTAATTTTAAGTCCTAAGAAGCACTGGATAAAAAATAAAAAAAATACGACTTTTTGTTGACCACCGATCGGGGCTTTTGACAGAATAATGTTTCATTCATGCTTTTTGCATTTATCACGGTCTGGAATCATGTCTTTTGGCCGGTTTATTCACTCGTTGTGTTTTTACAAATTATTTTGAATAATGATAAACTAGTATTATAGTGTTGCTGTTTTATTTGTATATTAATGATACTATCGGTAAGATTAACTTCATAATAAGTAACCGCATGTAAATTATCTTACTAGTAAAAAATATGAAACGTTATTTTTTTTAACATCTTTTAAGACTGGCAACACTGATTCATTCATTCACTCTGCGTCTGCTGCTGTGTTTACGTTTACTCCGATTGTGCTTTTCCGTTCAATTTAAAATCTACTTCGGCTACGTTTTATGGATATTGATAGTGTCGTTTTATTCAGTGACTTCGGCTTTTCTTATACGGACTTCGTTGTGTTTTGTGATTTGGACTTTTCGTTTGTGACACAAAATGTTGCGTTGCTTGAACTGTGGGTTACGCGTTCAACGCATACAGAGGCATGTTGTTACAACTTTGCCTCAAGAGTTGCTAATTATCTTGTCTATTTGGCTGAGAATTGAATATGTAAGTATCATTATTATATACATTCAGAATCTGCAGGACGGTTATACACGGTGTAGTTTTGAAACTACAATATATCAGAAGATTGTAATAAAACTCATAAATAATTATGTAAAAATACGATACTTCGTCAAAAATCAATAATACTTTATAATACTTGTTATTTTATTTTTCTAATTTTAACTGATTTTCAGAATAACTAACATAATTACCTTCTGAAATATCGTGCAACTTCAAAACTATACCTTGTATAGAGTATGCATGCACGATAACTTGAAACTTGACTGCGAGAAAAATATATTACTTAATACAGTCGAACTTCAACTCTTATCGTGGACGTGTAAAATATTTTTTTTGTTTTCTTAGTTAATCATTTCTTATGGTATGTGAGACCTACTAACACCGACTGTTTTGTTTTCAGCTCCCTATGGAAGATGTAATATGTCATGCATGTTATGTATTCTTACAAAATGCTGATGTAAACACACCTAGAATATTAGGTCATACTAATATCTGTGCTGGCTGTGGCTGTTCTTTGAATGAAGCTAGACTTCATTCTCTCGAAGAAAATGGACCATTATATGATTTTTTTCCATGGATTAGATCAGTACAGGTATTTATCTAAATCCTTAAACACCTATTAAGTACTACTTACATTGAATATGATTAATGGTAATGACACATAATTATAACAATTTGGAAAATAATCCTTATAACTATATCAGTGGTAATAGTTTTTACAATGACAATCATTTTATGCATTTTTTTAATATATTCAAGTATGATAAATGTCAGAGCTCTCTTAATTTGCATTATATTGTTTATTCAACTTAGTAAATCAAGAGATTGTGTATTTTATATTTTTTAACACTGCTTTATTTTTAACAATCATAAATATTTTCAGAATGGAAGAGATAGCTATGCTGTTTGTCATAATTGTTGGCGGCGAGCTAGCCGACAATTTGAACAAGATTCTCAACGAGAAATGGCTATACCACAATTGCCACCTGTACCTGCTCCTGCTCCAGCACCTGCCCCTGCTCCGGCACCTGCCCCTGTCCCGGCACCTGCACCTGCTTCTGCCTCTCAGCTGGGCCAGAGATCAGTTGGAATGGTCAATTTACCTCATTACAAGAGCTGCTAGTACATCAAGACACTGCATTTATTCCGACTGCGGTTATGTACCTATGCATTTAATACCAACATTTATTAAAAATATGTTAATTGTAGATTACAACTATTATGTGCCCCGGTATTCACGTGTTTGCCATCACCATTTGTATTCTAATACTTGGCGTGAATTACCAGAACAATCATCTTCAATATCAAGTTTTAGTATAAATCAAATAGAAGATTTAGTTAATATGGCAAAACAAAAAACTGTCACATTTAATTTTGAATGTGTTGAAGAAATGCCCAACCACATATGCCATTATTGGACTGGACTGGAAGTGTCTGAATTCATTATTTTATTTAATGAGTTACCTTTAGCTAATCAGGTACCATCACCAAAATCTGCTTTGGCTATCTTTTTAATTAAAATGAGGACAGGGGACAGTAACAAGAGATTGTCTTCATTATTTAATATACCTCGATCAACTATGGAGAGGCACATGAACATTGTACGCTTACATATGTTTTATGGAACATTTTGTACCATTACATATTGGATTGCAGCATCTTAATAGAGAAGATGTCATAAGAAGAAATCTGAGTATTCCAAATGCTTTGTTTGGCAATTTAAATGGCTCTGATCAAACCAGACCTGCAATCACAATATGTGATGGCACTTACATATATATTGAAAAGAGTTCCAATTATTTCTATCAAAAGGAAACTTATAGTTTACACAAATATGTGAACCTCGTTAAACCATTTCTTTGTGTGTGTACAGACGGGCACATTATTGATGTGATCGGCCCTTATGCTGCCACTCAAACCGATGCAGAAATAATGAAAGATTTATTTACTGATGAATCTGGACCCATGCGATCATTTTACAGAGAGGGAGATGTATTTATACTCGACCGAGGATTCAGAGATGCGATCCCACTGTTGGAGGCCTGTAATTATAATGTGCAGAAGCCTGAGTCGTTAAATGAGGGAGAACGACAACTAACAACTATTCAGGCAAACAAAAGTCGATTAGTGACATTATGTCGATGGGTAGTGGAAGTAGTCAACGGACGATTTAAAAGGGACTTTAAATTATTTCGCCAGGATTTTTTTAATAGAGCTCATGCACATTTAATGAGTGATTTTAAAATTGCAGCTTCATTAATTAACAGATTTCACCCCACGCTTCAAGATCGGCCAGATGCTTCTCTTATTATAGAAAGAGCCTTGAGGTATCAACATACTCCTAATTACTTAGCAGAATTTGTAACAAATTATAATTTAAACAGGCGATCGGTTATGTTTAGACGCATAGACGGCAGGTTTCCTCAATTAAATATATTTCCCGTATTTAGTTACTCAGAATTGATTATTTTCGCATTGGGCCCATATCAGGTAAAACAAGCACGATCATATTATGGCGAACATGTTCGACAAAATGGCTTGTATGAAATTGAAATATGTCCTGAGCTGGAACACTCTGAAGAAATGGTTGCGGCCGTTGGAGGAAATAGACCTTATTTATTAAGGGGTCGAATCCAGTCGCGCCATGTTGGTCGGCGTAAATATTTTACGTATATTTTAATTGACACTCAGCCCTCGAGTAGTAATTGCTTACATGCAATATTAGGTTACTGTTGCAACTGTCTCGTGGGTAACAGAACAGTGGGATGCTGTTGCCACGTTATGGCCATAATATGGTATTTGGGTTGGGCTAGACACCAAGACAATATATCGCCGCCAGCATCATTCTTAGACAATATATTACTTGTAATTGAAGAATAAAACATTTAACACTTATACTGCTTTTTTATTTTATTCGAAACTTGTACTCAATCGCCACAAACCTTGAATGCAGCAATAGATCAGTATTTTATCAGTCAGAGAACATTATTTTACCCCATTTAATTGAAACAACCTAAGTATTAGATCTGTTAATAAAATAATTATTGTAAATGCTTACAGATCAGACATTACCTACCTAATACAAATGTTGGTATTTTTATTTGCCTTTAAGTCAAGCAGTTAATTGATGTCAAATATAAAAATATAGTTTAATACAACCCGTTCTATTTTATCACAATATGCTTTTATAATCTCATCAAAAATACTCATTTGTTGTAAGTCATTAGTCTCTTTCCATATTGAGTTCTGTTTACTCGAGTACAAGTTTTGCATCGAACCTAATCGTTTTCACATTTATATTGACACTATACTATGGAAACAAGACTAGTAGGTAGACGTAGGCCAGATCAGTGTCCTTTTATACTTAAATATAAGTGATGATCATGAAGTTCCTAATAAAAAACTAATAGCATTGCTGTCCGTAAACGATACAATGCATATAAAATATCAGTAGTAAGTTATCATGTTTAATATAGAATTACTTGTGAATCGGTGCTTTAAATGACATAAAATCTAGATATTATAAAAATACTATTAAAAGGCTATCATATGACATAGGGCTGCAATTTGGGCATCGCATGACAGTGCTGACTTTTAGCTCCATACTAATATGGGCATGGTCCTTTCATTAGCATTTAGGGAACAGAGAGTAAAGTTCCCTAAGAAAAGGAGGATCCTCCGAGCAGGCGAGGTGATCATGCCTATCGGATTTTCTATCCATGTTTATTCAATCAACTTGGAGTTGTAAAAATCAAACCATTCTTTTCTTTTTACGCAAACCAAAATTTCCTCTTGGGTGGCACTTGAAATCGATTGAGTAATAGACTTGAAATCGATTGATAAATAGCAATAATCGATAGCAAGACGAATTACAAGCGAGTTATCATTTGACCTCTGACCAAATTACTGATCAGAGGGACATTTTAACCACCAGTCAGTCAGTCAGTTTTAATAATGTGAAGGTATCTATCTGCGTTTTATTACTACATATTTTGTATAGAGCTTAAGTCAAAATTCTAGTAAGCAAACCCACAATTTTATTGTAATTGGCCACTAGTAGCCAAATCTATCAACAATTTATTGAGTCTGGTCATAAAGCTACATATTTATGTTTTATGGCCGGACTAGCTTCTACCAGCGGCTCCGCCCGCGTTCCCGTAGCATAAAAAGTGGCCATGTGTTATACAAGACCACCACCACCCCTGTTCCAAATTACACCGCGATCCTTTTACCCGTTTTCACGTGATTGAGTAACAAACAAACAAATGCACAAACTAACATTAGAACTTAAGACGGGATATTTACCATGTTTATTTCTGTTCATGAGTTTCTGATATTTCGGCACTGTATACAGGCGTCATAATCATAAGAAATAAACATGGTAAATATTCCGTCTTAAGTTCTAATGTTATTGTTAGTGACCATGTCTGTTTTAAAACTTATAAATCCACAAAATTTTGCATGAATAATGATTAATTAAGTAAGATATAAAACTAAATGGATAACTTGAGGAGAAATTACAAGGACACATATGTAACACGAACTTTCTCATCGAGATCGGCAGAGCATCGGTTGGCATAGTAATGGGATAATGTCGCCACCTTGACACCGCCAATCCGCTTGGGAACATTATTTAAATCCCAAGATATTGTGTCAACTGAATACCAATTATTTGCAGTAAGGTACTCCTCTTTATTATTTGTTAAATCTACCAAATATTTTAACTTTAGTAACTTTACAACCGTTTTAATTTTTTTTGTAAGAAGAAACCACCGAATATGTCCAGTATATGGCAATAGGGTCACCTCCTATTACATGGGACTTATAACACAAATGGTGAAAAGTGGATGTACATTGTACAGCGGCATTACGAGTCGTAATGTGCACCTCTGCCTACCTCTTCGGGGATAAAAGGCGTGACGTTGTGTTGTTGTTATAAACCACCGAACAAATAACCCATGAAGTTCACTTGGTTTAGGTCTGTGAACTTCATGTAATTACCAAAATTATTATTATTTCGAGCAAAAAGAATATCTTAAAAGTAATAAATACTTTATTTCAAACCAGAGATCCATACAAATGTGTTAATAATTTCTCTTATTCTAATGTTAGTAGAAAACAGTTATTAATAGTTATACAAGATGAAAATAAAAGAAACGTAGATGTTGATGCAACTCCTGTAAAATTTAATTTTAATAAAACAATCAGTAGCGACCAACAAGAACAGCGCCAACGGAACGAACCCTCGCTCCCAGGAAGTAATAACCATCACAATATCACACGTTTGCCTGTTACCTATCTACAAATAAATTATTAAGAAGCGTGTTAAGATTTTAAATTCCTTTTACCATTTATAAGTCTATGTTTAAAATCAGTTTGCCGTTAAAAGCATTAATAAACCTAATACGTAGATTCGACAGCCGTAACAAAATCATTTCTCTCATCAATTTAGAAAAAAAAAACAAACTAGAAAGTAATTAATTTTAAATCAAGATCAGGTGTAAATGAACAGGACATTGACCCCCGTTCGGCCATTAATTTTATTATCTGTGGTATGAGGCGTGCGAATCACCCGTGTGTAATGTTTACATCAAGAATAGCTCATGGAGGCCTATGTCCGCGCTACTGTCTTCGAAGTCGGCAGTCGGGAGCAAAGCCCGGGAATAAATAGACATGGCTTATTATTCCACCTTGTTTGGACACGTACCGACGCGAACGAACAGTTAGTTCTGTTACATTAAAACGTAGTTTTAACTCTAGTTTTTGCTTTTGTTAACGGCTGGAATTTACTAGGTAACCGTAAACCTATGTTATAATGCATAACAATATTTAATGGGTGAGAAAATCAAACATCGAGGTGCCCGTTATCGATATTTTTGGCACCTCTAAATGATCTATATCCTAGAAAGCTTTGCCGCATATCCGCACTCTTTCCCCAAAAAGTCAACACGAGCCGAATTCATCAAATATTAAACTTAATATTTCTCTTGCCACTCATAAAAAAATAAATGCGTTTTGTTTGAGCAAACTTACGTCGTAATACAAAAATCGATCTCTGTTTCCCACGAATGCAAGCACGGCCCGAGGATTATCACGCAGCATAACACAATCAGTCGTATTACCGCGCAGTAAGTCCTAAAATAAAGCAAAACGAACTAGACGTAAAACCGAAACAATGAACGCTTACATCGAAACCTATTTTGAGAAAAACCATTAACTAAGACCTCTTGAAGTACAACATCACAATACAACCAAAGATCTCACTAAACTGGCCACTAATAATAAGACCTTTTCAAAACTTTAACAAGTTCAGCATAATCTGTACACGATTTTTAGTCTGTGGACTTTAAACCGCGCGAAATAGAGGTTTATTCTGCAAAAATATGAAACGTCAGACGCAGCTGTATTTTTGTTCGGGACAAATTACGTTCGGTTCCCCTGAGTGATGTGCTATTCTGTGCGCCTATAACCGAGGGTGTTTAGCAATAAATCAATCCTACCGCACTAAACTAATGTATTTGGCGTACGTTTCATTTTGTCCGGTGTGTTTTCATTAGGTTTCGAGAGGGTGGGAACAGTGGCAGTAACCTTTTCTTTCACACAAACAAATAAACCATTCGTTATAAATTTTGGCATTTGAATAGGATAATGAGCCGCCCTGGCTTACGACTGTTTTTGATTGCATTGGGCTTATGATTGATATTCCCGCACAACTTACACGTTTAAACCAAAATAGTGCTATTTTTTATCTACGCAAATATGAAAATTATCAAATAGAAATATAGAACCACTAAATTCATGTTTTAATGTCCTTTTTTTTAGAGTCCTGGTAGGGGGTAAACGGTAACAGTGAGGGAATATAGATGGACACTTGCCTACCTTAGAATTAAAATATTTCTAAACTTATCTCGTGAAGTATTAAACACAAAATATTGTATCTATTACATAAATGAGACATATTGTGTATCGCACACATGCCTAAGCACTTCAAAAGTCTAAACAACAAAAATATATTACTTAAAAAATTCTTGCACTTATCACAATAACTACCTAGTTACATTTTATTGCCTATTCTGCCCTTTCCTTATTTCCCTAACAAAGTTAAACGTCAACAAATAACATATGTATGAAGCATACAATCTATGGAACGTGTGAGTTGAACATTGTTGGCCGTAAAACCGTAAGACTGGCAACATTATGCTTACAACCGGCGAGGGTGGCGCGACTATCGACCCGACCTATCCCAATCTACAGACGTGACGAGCCAAGGGTGGCAGACAACGGAAATAGGGAAAAATATGTTTGAATATATGTGAAAAACGGTAAATGGCGATGAAAATGAAAAAGATTGAAAAAAATATCCCTAAAAGACAATGACATATTTAGATTCTGGTAAGAAAAAATAAACCTTCTGTCGCATTACAACCGAAACACAATAAAATTCAAAGATTAAGGATAAGCTTAACAATTTAAATCTAAAGCCGCGTCCATTGAACTTTGGAGACAAAATGAAAGGAACTCGAAATGTTTGTTAAATGGATATCACAATGCAGTTTTAATCAGAAACGTCTCGTCTGTAATAAACGCATGTTTTATTTGTCCCGACGTCGCCGCATAATTCAAATTTATCTGAGGCGGCAAGATAATAACTCAAAAAAAAAGGTCTCGCACTCGCATGACAACATCTTTTTCACAGAATTCTTTGAATACCCTTCGTGTGCCAGAACGAACTCATTTTTCAGATTCTTACACATAATACGAGCAATATTCCATAAGTCCATAACATTTTATTTACAGCAAATTACTTATAATAAAACGTGTTCTCTCTGACAACATGGCCGCCATGTTTCGGCGGGAATTTAATTTTTGATTTTATTCCGTATTCGATCGCGATCGCGACCTGGCAATAAAATTTAAATGTGAAGTACTTACTTTACTGTTATTCAAATATTATTTCTCAATAATATCACGAATAACTTTATACCTGGACTGCATAATATAAATATCAGACGGGTTAAGATGATAAAATTAATTCATTTTGATACTCAAATTGTCATAAAATTGCGTTTTAATATTCGTGTAGGTAAGTGTACTCTGGCAATATATAAGTAAACAAATATATCCATGTATGCGTGTTATCTTTCGCGTCAGTATCTTAGGAATAAAGTCAAACATTTCAGCAAAGTAAACGTTGTTTGCGTACATTTCGCCATCGTGTAGCAGCCCTGTTCCTTATCACTCCACACCCCAGATAATAAAATGGCGCCCTTATTTTACTGCAGCCCCGTTTTCCTGTTCCGTTTAGTTTTGTGTTATCAACAAACCCGCATTGGGAAGACGGATTTTACGGCTCGCCAGCCGTCGAACATCAATTTCGATAGATAGATAGATAAAGAATGGGTCAAATAAAAAATAGTTTTAACGACTAATAAAGTAATAGACGCGGTGTTCTTCAGTGTCCATTTATTATTGGTATATGAAACTCATTTATTATTTATAAGATCCGCTTATTGTTTTAACAGTTCGTGCTTCCTTTATAAATGTTAAATTATGTTATGGTAGGGCTGGCAGACCAAACCTATTAAATCAATATTATTATATTTATCTAAAGAGACCTTTTAGACTGATAGATCAATTGTAAATATACAAGTTTATCTCCAAATCGCTATATAATTTACTTCCTAAATAAAATAAACTGTATATTTCAATTAATCTAAGCCCTTGGCCTTTCGCCAAGGTTAGCGAAATCTTTACTTTCGACAGTTTACTCTAACCATTTTATATTGACCCCTTGTACGGCCCTTAGTTCTCTATGCAGGGACCGAGATGAGACGCCGGGGAGGTCACGATACACTGGCGCGTCAAAATATAAAACGTACGAGAATCGCCTCCCCGTCTAGACGTACGTCTGCGTTGCCGCGCATGCGTACTGCAATAAACCATTTTGTTTACATTATAATGAAATTTGATGCATAGTAAGTTGAACAATAAAACAGAGTCTGCACGTTTCTATAGAAATATGCTTATTAGTTGTAACCTATTTATATTCACTACTTGTTCAAAATTATCGTGACTTGCTTCGATTTCATGTAGTTTTTACTGCCTACCTACCGCTAAACGGCTGATTCAATTAACTAAATGGGTAATAAATGCGAGTTTAAATTGTTCTTAGTGTTCAAAAGCGTCGGGCAATCATTTTCGAAACTGAACAAAGCGTGCGTGATGATAAAATTAATGGTTTTGAGATTAAACGGTTTCGAGCTAAACGACTGATGTTGGCGGCGGCCCTACTCAGTCAGTTATTTGGGGATCCAATATGGCGCTTATAAAAGGTATATTGATTGGCTTAAATCGTCTTAATAACTGTTTTAATACACCCATCAAACTTTTACACGCCCCTGAATTAACTTTGAACACATTGTTTTAAGAGCAGACTTTTTTCAGAATAACCCTATTTTTGCGGGTTGTCAGAATCGGTTCATCCGTGTCTAGCTACGTACTTCCGCGCGGTTTCACCCGCTCTGCTCGAAATTGGTCATAGCGTGATGTTTTATAGCCTATAGCCTTCCTCGATAAATGCACTATCCAACACAAAAACAATTATTCAAATCAGACCAGCAGTTCCGGAGATTAGCGCGTTCAAACAAACAGACAAACAATCAAACAAACAAACTCTTCAGCTTTATAATATTAATATAGATTATGGCGCTTGCAACAGTGCCGAAATATTAGAAACCCATAGACATAAATAAACATGGTAAATATCCCGTCTTAAGTTCTAACGTTAGTGTTAGTGACCATGTCAGTTTAAAAACTTATATTGTCAAAATCGGTTTTATTGAACGTTAATTTGTATTCTATTTAGACCACGTTGGTATAATCATGGTACAAGTGCAATAAATAAGCAGTAAGCATGGCGATCGTAATTACTTTAGTAGCATTTTGACGTCATAGCGTGCGAACGAGAAATTATGTCTGTCATCAATTAAAAAACAACAACATACAGATGATGCGGGCCACGAGATCCGAGGAATATCGGATGCACTTGTACGTGAAATGGATTTTTTCAATGAAACATTAACTATTTGATATGATTCAGGTAACCATTGTTGGTCTGCGCTAAGTAAAAAACTCATCCAAAACTCTGCTGGACATAGGTAATCATATTCAATTAAGTTGTGCAGCTTTATGAAAATAAGGTATTTCAAGATTAGTAGAGAATTTTTAATAATAATAAATATTCGTTTATTTCTCTCATCATCAATCAACAATATACAGCAAACAACTATTAAAACGTGAGACTGGTGTCTACTGTAGGTAAAACGTGTATTACAGATCACCAGGCAATTTAAAAACGGCTTTTTAACCTGGGCTCAGTGACTAAATAAGTGAAAATAATTGTTATTTTGGTATTTTTCACACCCCAGCGTTCACGTAACACAAACTTTGCAATAACCGCACTATCTCCACGATTCCATACGTCAAAAAAGCTGCATAATTCACATGAAAATTAAAACAACATACAAACTCGTAATCCGCTTGCTTAATACCCCCACACTGCTATACGGTACAATGCGCCACTAACAGCACCAACAGTTTAAAATGCACTCACATACCTTGTAATAAAGTTTAAAATCAAATGTCTCGGCTACACAGAAGGATCATTGTCCAGTTTTGCGGACGGATGATCGGTGGCGCAAACTACGATTACACAGTCAGTTGAACGTGGAAAATAAAGCTTAGGTAACCCGTAAACTGTGGCTTAAATCAAAACGTACGTTAAAAAGCCCCGGAATAGGTAACCCGCTTTTAGGGACTATTTTAATATGGCTGCCACGCCGTTTGATGTATTAAATGTGAAACGAACGTGACTGTGCTGTGACTATTTGGGGCGAATGATTTTGGAGTTAAAAGAGCTTAATATTTTTAATTTTCAGGTTCTGATTTTCTCCTTGCTTTGCCATTACTTTAGAATAAACTCCGTGATCCTTTAGGTAGGGGTAGGGGGAGGCCTTTGTTCAGCAGTGGACGTCTCTCGACTGATGATGATGGCCCTTTAGGTATACCACTCGCTTGCATACAATAAATTATCCCAATTTTCAATGCTTACAACAGAGACAAATGCCTTTCTGTTCCTGTTTACCACGACAACTGAGTTAAATCAATAAGTAAATTTACAAAGTAACCTCCTTATTACATAACTACTTAATTATCTCAATAAAGTAATCATAAAAGATTTAATTACAAAAATGTTTTACTTTACATGCATCCTGCAAGAAAACTTGTAAGTAGCGCTACCGGTGCAGACTGCAGTGCAAGCGAAGCAATCTTGTCATTATTACGAAACACTTACACTGCCCGGTTCGAAAACGTTGCAATTTATTTAAATGCGTCTTACAATCAATGTAAGTGTTTTTACCATTTCTAAATACGCAAATTATTATTTTCTCCAGAAAATTCAAAGTCAAAATCATAGCCTAATTTGACCAGCAAAAAGCACTTTTGGACGTCAACTAAAAATAAGAAGTGTCAATCTGTAGATTAGTCCTCTAGTGAAGTTATTTGCTCGTTCCAAAGAGTATCAACATAGTTAAAAGGTTCTTATCAGACAGTTACATCTCTTGGATGTTTAGAAGACTAGTTAATTAAGGTCATCCAATGACAGGGAGTGTCACGACCGAATACTCAAACGCTACTCAATTTTAAGTTGTACTTAAATATCGTGCTATCTCTGTCATTTTATAAAGAACTGATAGTGACAGTACTACATTTGAGAGCGTCTTAAAATTGAGTAGCGTTTGAGTATTCGGGCATCAGACTCCTACTGTAAAAACCACCCCGTTCCTACTCCTGCTTTTCGAGCCGGAGCCCCGGTAAACCCGCTAGGTAGCCCGCAGCTTCAGTTATTAGATGGTCTGCCCATTAATCAGTACCTAGTAGGTAATATCTATTGCTATTTAAGTTAAACCTCCAATATTACTCAAGTCATTGATTTTGTCACTACCCTGACGAAACGCAGCCTATCACATGTCAGTAGGTAGCTAACTAGCTACATATAACAATAGAGTAATTCTGCAATAAATGCCTGTGTTACCAAACAGGTCGAATGGCAGCTGACAGTTGTCTATGACAATGCTAATGTTTGTCTATGACATGTGAGGAGTTTCTGTGGAACATGCATATTGTTTTCTTTACGTAACAAGGTTTCGTAGTTATAAGGATTTTTTATCTAGAATTTCAGTAAGGTCTGATTGGATTTTTGTTGTCTAATAATGTGCAAGTCTAAGGAGGCCTACTCAAATTCAACGAAAAATGAAGTTTCGTCCGAAACTTCGTAGATTTCATACTACAATTCCATTTATCGCGAACCTTTGTGAACAAAAATGAACGAATGAAATGAAGATAAATAAGATTTGGATTTGAAATTAAAAATAAAACGTTATTTTAAGTAATTCTATTAGTAAATCAATAAAACCTACGGCTCAAGATTAAACGAAACTTCGCATTCGAGAACCGGAGTAGACCTACAGATTTGTAATATCACTTTTTTAGCAGCATTCGTCATAGGCGGTTATGTTTCAATGTTATTTGATTCCACTACAAATTCCGACAGATAGGTTAGGTATACAACGTTTTTTGGTCAATATTTTTTTGCAGCTCCATAATCGGCCATGGACATAAGTCGCTGCGATTTAAGTCAGCGACCGCCCGAGGTTGGCAACCAACAAAAAACAAAACAATGCTACAAAAAACCCGTTTCGTATTACGTTACCAACCGAACGTTAGTAATCATAACTTCATAGAAACATAAATATGAATAAGTAACCACACGCAAACTAACTAATAGTTAACTGAAATTAGTAAAGCTATCAGTTAAACACCTACCATTTTAACTATGTCACGTCAGAAGCAAGTATCCGCGTCATCAGTCATAGTTGTTCGTAAGGCGGCCCGCGCGCACCTCTGCCGCTGACGATTAACTTGATACGCCAGTTGCGACACATGGCATACAACACTCGATTTACTCCGTCTTGTTGGGCCAACGTTTGGAGCAACATTGGTCGGTAATGTTTGGTCAAATGTTCGCTGTGTGTTTGTCATATCTTTTAAATCTAACCAAACTCCGTCAAAAAATCCGTAATAGACATTAAAGTAGAAAAATTCAGGCACTGTCTGCCCTGTATTTTATGATTAATAGCCATACATGATAATAAACCACCACCATACCATAAAAAGCTTTACCAAAAAGAAAACAAAGAATTGGCCGCAGTAAACGTGGCACAAATCTTAACACCCAATATTGGCTGCAAAGTTTGCAATCAAACCTACTCTGGTATTGCAATCTGAAACGCGGTCGGGTGCAGGAAACCGCCGGCGCCAGCGGTCTTAGCCAACGCAACGATATGAAAGATGTGTTTCATCTTCGTATTTATTAGCCCACTTCATCATCTACCTTCAGGTGTTTGCTTAATTTTAACGTTATTCGCGCCATAGAAATTATTTATTGCTTATTTAAGTCCTACTGGTTTCTCCAGCGTTTACAAGTTATGTTATGAGGTTGGTTATAAATCTATCATTCCGCTTTTTTTACAAGCTTTTTTCTAGTCCAGTGACTTTATTTTCGGATATAACTCGAATATCATTTTATTTCGTCTACTATAAAGCTATTTCTGGTAAAGTAGTATAAGTACAAACTTAGTTTCTTGTCCATACTGAACAATTTGCAAGAGGAAGGTAAGTAACCTAAGAAAATATCAATAAGTTCCATAACATTACAACAAACGCAGCTAACTACCGGTTACTCATTCAATGTTTATAAACAATACAAAGTTAGACTTCCATCTCGCATTCGATCGCTTTGTACTACCTCCAGACAGTTGATTAAACAATTCTGTATAGGTTTGATAGAGAGCTAAGATACGAAACACAGACGCTCTCCACTTCGTCTAGACTTCAAAGACTTGGCCCTTCATATTCATGCACTAAGTGCACTCAACAACGCGCGCCAATTTCCGCTTAGTGTTCCGAGATGGAAACTTATCATTAACTTTTGTATATGGTAATGAGTATGCAGATCGACAGGTTCTTCAGGTTTCAGAACCCCCCTTCAAACCCCCCTTTTTGACTAACATATCTACAGCATATACTCTATACCAAGAGCACAGAATAAAGTGAATGTTGTGAGCTACTTATTAAAAACTTTACCCCAAGATATCGCAATTACCTACGAGCACTTCAATAGGTAATGTGTTTGTCGCAATACTTAGCCACTAAAAGCTAAGTTACAGGCACAATAGATTGCACAAGCCAGTGACTAATGATCAGAGACAATGCGTTTGATACTGGCTCAATTTTAGCGGGTATATTGATTCATCAACACACTTTACGTGACACTCCTTAAGTCTGCCTGATATTTTACACCGGTGCTGGTATTTTAATTGAGCATTATGCGGTTTGGAGTATTGCTGTGTTGTTATAAGTATACGTTTGCAGTACATGACAAATAAACGAACAGAAGGTAAACGCAAATGTCTTATTTACTTGTGAGAATAGTTATAATTTATTTTTAACTGTTGTAGGTGTGGCTTTCTTTCTCTCTTAGGCAGTTCAGTTCAAAAACAGCAAATTATAAGCACGGTGTCGGTGGTCTTAACGTATACAAAGGCCGAAGCTAAATTTAGTTTAGGTTCTGTTTGTAAAACGTGAAATTATCTGTAGCCATCTGGGTAACGTTTCCGTGCGGTTTCACCGGAAGCTTTGCCAATACACGAAATCAGAGAATTTAACACTCTCTATAGACTACTCAAAATGTAGTGCGGTCATCACCGAAGAAGAGGAAAGATATACAGAAAGATACACATTCTTTATTACTTTTTATTGTAACTTTCGTGAGACATACTAAATTAATTATTATGTTATTGGCTTACTCACGACAGAGTAGCAGCGCGACAATCGCCGCGTCGTGTCTCGGAATGCTGCTCATGAATATGAGTCTCTAGCATGGCTTGAAACTAGTCGAGTTCCTCGTCAAAACGTTACGTGAGTAAGCCGATAACATAATAATTAATTCTTTATTACATATATTTGTTGCTGCATAATATTTGGTATACTAGAATAGAAGTAGGGAGTTCAAAGCCCTTAGCGTAGGTAATGTAATAGGATCTCGAAAGCCAGGTGTTTCGGATTTCATAGTTGTATGAATGAGGCAATAATTTGAACACGTGTCTCTTTATCACTTGCCGGAAAACGTGACGAACACAAACACGCGTTAGTTTTTACTTATTTTTGTAAAGTTTTACGTTTATAAGGATTTGTTAACGCAATTCGCACTTAGCACGAATTACTTGGCTTTTGCCAATCTTCCAAATTTACACATTCAAATAACATTAGGTGTTTAGCAATGTTAGGGGATTTATTTATTTTATTTAAAGTAAAATTGTATAACATTAGAGACCAGAGCGTTATACTTTACCTACACATAATTATAGAAAAACATACCGGTCGAATTGAGAACCTCCTCCTTTTTGGGAAGTCGGTTAAAAACGGAGAAAAAACTATCATCAATTGACAAATTAATCCTCAATTTATAATAATTATTGTCAATAATTTATGTCTGATTTAAGAAGATACCGATGACGTAGGTACAACAAAAGTATTGAAAACTTGTATCTATCTCTTCTCTTCACATAGTCACCATAATTGTTCGTGCCCAAAATCAGCGTGATTTCATGTGCTACGATAAAATCTAGAGATTAAGATAATCTATTGCCATAACCTAACTTAAATAGGATACAGACACAATCGTGCAACATTGCAATCTCCAATCTCTGTCACCATTTAATAGAATATTGTTAAGTTCATCGGCTGATATTTCGAACTTGTCGTGAATAAAAAAAATAGTTACATGCAATTGTTTTGATTGAGAAACAATGATGTTTGCAATATGGCGGGTCAAACTAGAAAGGATAGTAAATTACGCCATAATATTGACAAGACATACAACTACAACAGTGATTGAGAGATGAGCTAATTATAGTAAACATTTTAATCATTCGCGTGCCCTTGAAATGCATCTGAAACATCTGTTCTGTACTTAAGTAGGTAGTAAAATATTTACTTGATTACACACAATAAATAGTTAAGTAGAATTAGGGACATTTCCGCCTGTGCGTCTGTCGCTAAATAAGACTACCGAAACCAGACTTCAAGCTAAAAAACTAGATATGACTGACTATATCAATTACTGGGTACAGTAAGTAATACAGTACTTAACACTTTGCTTTTTCTTGAAAAACAAGGATGTTCTTAATACTTGCACACGTCATTAGGCCATCAAAGTCTGCTTGTTTACCGACAAAAACCATAAAAAAATAAGGACACTTTAAATCCTTCGGTGCATTTAATAAAACCTTCATCGCGTTAAAGGCGCCAACTGTCGAATTTCAAATTAATCGAACATCCGGTGTAACGGCTGCGTTCTAAGGAAGCGACGCCATTAATGCAGTGTAACAATGGCGGCACTGATTCCTTCCATCTTGTGAATAATATGACACAATGAAGTTGATTAAGTCGTTTTGTTTAAAAGGTGTTTCTTTGTGTCTCCGTAGTAAACAGGTAGTGTTATTACAAGCTATTGATACGTTTTTTATCTGTCGCATTCTTGTGTGAGATAAACGCCTATTAATTGTCTACTTGTGTTGGTACTCAGTAAGCTAATGAACTATTTATGTTAATACTCTTCCCTGATGTTTATATTGTTGTGTTTGGGAAGAGTTAATGTTTTAGATAGCCTGAGATACACCTTCCTCGCTTCCAACTGTGCTACAGAATATAGAATGTAACTTATACTACTGTGCTATAGAATTTAGAACGTCCCTTGGGTGCGAACGAAACGGTTCGAATCCACGTTCCTAATCCGTGCAGCCAGGGAATGGAACAATCTGACGTCTTAATTTTTTTTTTAGAAATACAACCCGCCTCTTTTCGAGGTCAGGGTAAATAGGTATTTTCTAAGTCTGTGTGCTCCATCTTCGGCCACATCTTCGCTTCGCCTTCCTGGCAGTAAGCGGGTTGGTAGTTAACGCATATACGATGTTAAGATTTGCGAAATCATTTCTCGTACACGTCATCTTTAAACCAAATCATCTTTCTATCATTTAATTCTTGTCCCAGACCGTCAGTTGTGCCCAATAAATATAATTGAACAAAGTAACAGGCGATAAGCGAGTGTCTTACATACATCTCTCTTAGTAATAAAACATATTGATGTTATGTATTCAATAATTACTTTAAAACATCATCGTAGCTTCAACCGTGGTACATCTTGCGTGAGTAGTGAGTCATCGATTCACAGTGGCCTTCTTCTGAAGCCAGTTACTATCTAATATATCTACTAGTTCGCGTGCAGTTAGCTAGTTTGTGCTATTTTAGATACTGTTGTGGGTTTCGGGAGTTTCATTCATAAGTAGTAAGTGAGCTTAGGGCACATTTTAGGTGTGTGCTAAATGCTAAGCTATTTTCGGTGTTTTACATTTACTTTTATATAATAGGAATAGGGATGATGGCCGGTACAAATTGAAGCCTAAAGCCAGTTAGGGTTTGTTGAAACCAATAAATAGTTACATCATACATGTAAAAGTTTGTAAGTATGTTTGTGTTTAAGTCTGTTACTCAATCACGTCAAAAACTCAAAACGGCTGAAGCGAACGAGATGAAATTTGGAACAGAAGTAGAATAACACAGGCTACACGAGACTGCGGGCGAAGCCGTTGGCAGAAGCTAGTAATAAGTGTAGATCTGAATACCTGTCACAATAATCACGATCGTGGTATCCAGTATCAGAAACAGGTAAGTATAAAAAATACCAAAAAAAGTTGCTACAAACAATTTAAAAAATATGTATATTTGCATAAAAAACTAGTGCTCAAATTACATACTCTTTTAATCATCATCATATCAAGACTGGATTACCTAGGCAAGTTAATAAGTAGGTGGGTAGCATAATAAGAGTTTACATTAACTAACTACTTACTCAACTACCCACATGTAGATGTACTAGGAACTAAAATAGGTACCTATATTTTTTTTCGTTTGTGTAGACTGTCAAGTTCGTTTAAAATCTTCCTTCTTGTTACAATAAACCTATTATTATCACGTTTAACGATAATAGACCAATTTAAAATGAAACATACAAATAAAAAAGGTCAATCTATGGTTATTAGACGAAAAAAACCTATTATTTTTCAATTCAGATCATTAAAGTACAGTCAGTTTTAAATTTAGATTACAATAGTTGTGTACGAGTCGATTATGTTATATTGTCGATTTGTTTTAACAGTTCCTGTGCCTAATAATGTAGGTAGTTGCCTGATCCGAAGCTGCGGACTAACTCGCGTGTTTACCGGGGCTCCGGCTCGAAGGGCAGAAGTAAGAACAGGGTGGTTTTTAGTCAGTTATAGTCTGACACTCCCTCTCGCATCGCCCAAGACGGGAGAAGTCATTGGATGATTATCCCCCCTTAAAAAACAATAAAAAGGAATATAGCTAGTTACTAGATTTTCGTATAAGTACCTACATATCGTAACGTACGTTTAAAGAGTTTGCATATTATAGTTTTATGTGGAGTATTTAAAACAGGTTTAAGTGGTCTACATAAACTTGTAGGTATGATACCTTAGTGCCTGTGTTATAAGACTATAAAGTTTATTTAACAGTGAAGACTTCTCTCGCTGACTGTACATTGTACCTGCGGTCTAAATACATATATTTGTGCATATTGGTTAAATGATAGTCTTTTCACATAAAATCCTAACAATAAGCTCCGTTTTAAGCGTAACTATCAACAGACTAGATACCAAACTTAGTTATACATCATTATAATTTCGAATACAATACCTAAGTACCTACTTATATACCTATCTAGCTGTGGGCAATGATTGATCACGTAGTACTACGTACGTAGGTACTTGATGCCGCATAGTTGATGCAAGAAGGCCCAGGTAAGCAACGGACGCAATCCACACACACCATAAGTGGAAATGCTGAGCAAAACCAGTCCTTTCCCGCCTCGGGAAATTCATGACCGTGGACCGTGGAGTTCCAAACATTGCAAAACTTTTTTTTCCTTTTTTAACACGCAAAAGTAGAGCAAGGATCGTTTCTTTCTTCGTGTGAATCGTTTTTGTTAAATAAAACTTTATTCCAATAACCATAAAGTTTCTAACTTTAACTTTACTCACCGAAAAAGTCCTCCCAAGTCATAGAGTGATCAGAATCGCCGTTCGCACCGTCCATCTTCAAACACTATTTCCAAGCTTCGCTAACTGAACATTTCCTCATCCAAACAACGTGTAAGCAATAAAAACACAAAATCGTTTTATTTTTATGTCACCAAACACAACTGGTTACATTTTTTATTTGTTGATAAACAAAAAGACATCGCGTTCGATACTCTCGCGGCGGCGGCGGGCAACGAAACGCACGACCCTCACGCTCGACGACCGACTCGTGAATGAAACAAGACGTCGAAAAAGTTTGTTGCGTTGCGTTTCGGCCGACTCAACCAGAGGGCTCAAGTCGGCCCTCGCCCTCTTGCATATGCATATTATTATTATGCATCCCGTTGACAAGCCCGATATGTAAACCTCAGTTTGCTTGCTCCGCTGATAAGCATAATCTTCGTAAGAAGTTTCCTGCACATTATGATGAAACTGTTTGAAGATAAGTAAACATTGCGAAGTAGAATACTTAGGTTTGTTATCAACTTAAACAAATTAGATACTTGTGTAGATATAATACGGTGCATTTTACTTTTACGCCGTTTGTGACTGGTCAGTGGCCGTCTTACGTCTAGAACACCATCTGGGAACTTGGGTACAACAACATTATTTACGCGTAATTACTGATAGTAAGAATAAATACTACTGTTTACTCTCTTTTTGTGAAATGCAATCTGTTTTTTCTAAGATTATTATCATGCAAAGTTAGTAGAAGTAGTACTTACTAACCTATACAGGTGCTAATAATCAATCTTTAAATAATTTTAACATTTCATTTTAATTTTCGCGCCCACCTTAGAAAGTATCTAGTAAAAAAAAATATTTACTTTTTCTTTATTGTGAAAGACCCGGTCATTGATTTCTTAACGTAGAGTGGAGCAACGATAATCGACTAATTAGATCAAACAACAAATTTAGTTGATCTAGTAATCGAATAACGGTGTAACTTAACCGTTAAACAAATTATGGATATTTTATCTGTGAATAATTTTATGTTTACATTAATTGAAAATATTGAATTTGACGTTTCAAAAATAGTACTGAATTTGACTAGTAAGAAAATTTTGTAGAAATAAGTCCTACTGAGATTTTAGAAAAGTAGCCTACTGTGGTAATACTATTTCAATTGGCAATGCAATAAACCTACTGAGACTTTTTTGCGTTACAATTTTTTTCCAAATTGATGATTTGGCTTGGCTTTTGGTGTCAGTTAAAAATGCATAGTAACTGTGCATCAAATATTTACTATATAATTTTTATTCTTATTTTCCTCTTGAAGGATGATAGAAAGTTTGGTTATTTTATGATGGTGATTATATAAATTGATACATTATATAAATAGCATAAACATCACTCTCCTAATTTAGAATAATCTTTGGTTTTGTGGCTAAATAAATGAAATAAATATCTTGTTTCATGAAAATAGTAAATCGACTAAATTTCTTTCTAGAACAAGTCGTTTGAAACTTGAACGTCTCTACTCTATTGATACAAACAACATGGCGGAATTTTGATCAGTTGTTATGTTTCGTGCTAATTTAGTTGAATAACTTTTTGAAAATAATATAATGCTCACAAGTGAACTATTTCATTAAAGTAATTGTTTATAAGTATTAGGAAATTTTATAAAGTGATTGGTGTATAGTCGTATTGTAGCCTAATTAGCTATGAGAAGGTAGGGTGAACTTGCAGGAACAAAAATTAACGGATAATTTCATTTTCTTGTCACATTGCTGAGCACGTTATAGTTTATTAGATTAAAGAAAAGCTTTATATAACGATGTTTGTGTTTACAGTTGGTGGCTCTCGTCTACGACCGTTAAAACTGTTATCAGCAGGAAGGATCATTGAACTGGTATTATTACTAAATTCTGGATGTGGTCGCAATGCCGCGACGAGGAACAGAACTAGTGCAGCTGCCTATGCCTCCCAAGAAGAAAACTAAGACAGTGGAAGAACTTCCAAGTCCTAGTTTGGACGTGAGTTACTGTGATGATGAGGCTTTGCCCCCTGGGATAGTGTTTACTGATGTCTTGCAGAAGAAATGGAGAATCGGGAAGCCTATTGGTAAGTAAAGACCACTAAAAATTGCAAGGTGACCCACTGAGCATAATAAACATGCACTCTTTTGTTATAATTACCATTTGTCATCAATACAATACTGTCTGGTACAGTTAATTATGGAAAAATTAAATAACAATAGCAGTAAAAAGTATTTACTCAATCTAGTTCCTGTATTGTTCATGTCAGCTGATGCCATCGGTAAAAATAGCAGGTGTTAACCATTATCTTTGACAAACATACCTACTTGGAATATTTACTTTAAATCATAGTTAAATCTCGTTTCACATGTGCATCATAAGTGGTTTATCTTACTACTTATAATGCAATGACATCAGTACTAATATTGCCTAATATTTATCGGTTTCTCTATAATCTTTAGCTAGTATTTTGAGCTATAAGCTATGTTAACAAACAACTTTAGTAATAGTTGCTGTGAAACCTTTACAAACTTGATTAAATATTGATATACCTATTTATATTTGTCACATAATAGTTAATTATCTTCCCTTTTTAGAGAAACTAAAACTGTAATAGTTAAGTCACACAAAGTTACTGAGAAAACTCTGCTAGTAAACCATTATTTTTAGTTAATAAACAAACATACTAAGTATGTCTCACAACTGTTAATATAAAAGAATCATTCTTTTCCAATGATAAATACTTGGTTTCTAATGATATTCATTTGTAAATAAAATAAATTAATAATAATACAACAAACATTGCATTATAAACACATGATTCCCCAAATAACATAAAATATTGCTCAAATAATCATCAATCAAGTATTTATAATTAAGACACAAGGTTAGATTCTTGCAATGAAAGCGTAGCAAGGCCTATGAATGTATAAAAACATTGAGACATAGAGATGAAACTAGTTTGAAACCTGACAAACAACTTTTTACTCATAGCCTGATATAAACACAGACTGTGTGTTAACAAAACTACATGTCTTGTGTACCAGCATAATGTATTTTACATAATATTATATTTGATAGAAAAAAAAACATTGTAACATGGTTAATTTTTAATGTTGTGAGTATGAATTAAGTATCAATATAGTAAATGTGAACTATGTGTGTTTAAATTGATCTTTATTCATAACAATTATAAATTAACTTATGTCATATGGTTTTTACATAATTCAAGTTGTATTTTCCTTTCTGTAATTTGTATGACACATTAATATCAATGAAGTGATTCAACTCTAGTTATGTGTAATTTAATTCATTATTATTGTTTCTTATTACAGGTAGAGGCAGTTTTGGTCGTATTTATTTAGCTTCTGATGATGTTGAGAAGGAGGTCACAAAATTAAGTGCAAGATATGTAGTCAAGATAGAACCTCACAGTAATGGACCTCTCTTCGTGGAGATACACTGCCTCATCAGAACTGCACAGTCTTCACAATGTAAGTGTCGAGTTATTTATTAATAATTTGTAATGATTTGTTTATAAAATTGTTACATTATCAACCACCCAACCTAAAATTCAAGGTCAAAGTTAAAGATAAGGGAACATATTCAATTATTTTTGGTACTAAGTTAGTTATTAAATTAATAAATTTAATTTTATACATTTAATTTAACTAATTCCTGTTTATTTTGTCCTCAGTAAAAGCATGGCGACTAGAAAACAAGCAAAAACGTATTGGTATGCCTGTCTACATAGCCAGTGGGTCATTCACAGATGAAAACACTGGCACTAAATACAGATTCCTTGTACTGCCTCGCTATGACATAGACTTACATAAAATCGTGGCCAGAACTAAAGTGTTGGACCTCAAAAACGTTCTAGTACTTGCATTACAAATACTAGATGTATTGGAGTACTTACATAGCCAAGGATACACACATTCTGACATAAAAAGCTCCAATCTAATGCTTGGTTTTGATGGATCACGAGTTGGAAAGGTTCCATTTGTAAAATTAACTCCGTCATTCCAAAAGGACACTAAAGAGCTGGCTGTGTTATCTGGTAAACACAGGAGAGTGAAACCTACTAAGGGAAGAACCTCTAACTACTATGATGATGAAGATTTCATCATCAAGGAGTACAAGGGCCCAGATGACACAAATGATAACGACAAGAGACTTGCTAATGTCAAAAAGAAGCTTCGTAGAATCCTGTCAGACAGAGACAGTAGGACTCTCCACCGACATCATGCATTCAATCTCAGACAGATATCTAACTACGTCAATTATGAGGATATGAATAGTTCCATCTGTTCTGATCAATCCTATCAAAAACTACTTGATGATTTTGGCGGCAAAAACTTAATTCGCACTACTAAAGAGTTTCAAGAACATACTAGAAAACGGAATGCTAAGGAGAAGAGAGAGAGTGAGCCTGAAAATGTTGATGAATTATTCCAGGAAGCTGTCCTATCACAAACTAATGGACAGATCTATTTGTTGGACTATGGTTTGGCTTCCAAATTCCTAGACTCTGATGGTATGCATAAAGAATTCAGTATGGATGCCAGAAAAGCTCATGATGGTACACTGGAGTATAGTTCAAGAGATTCACATATTGGAGCTCATTCTAGAAGATCAGATCTGGAAACCCTTGGTTATAATTTGCTAGACTGGCTAACAGGAACCCTGCCTTGGAAAACATCAGAGGTACTAGCTGAGCCCGACCTAGTCCATGCATTGAAGAAAAACTTCATGAGTGACATCAAATTGTTGTTGAAAACGTGTTTTAAGACTGAATTCTATCCCCAATTCATGGAAAAATACCTTGAATATGTCACAAGTCTTGACTTTACAGAGAAACCTGATTATGACTATTGTAGGAGTTTATTTAAAAGTGAATTGTTGAAAAATGGCTGTTCTAGTGATAAGGAAGTGTGTCTAAGTTTTAATGAAGCACCAATGTCTCCAATGAGTCGTAAACTATATTACTCCAACAGGTTTGGAAAGAAAAACACTACTCCCAGTTTCTTAGCAAGGCATGGCATCAAGAAAACATATGAAAGAGAAAATTTTTGTTCCCTTGAAAATGACTTGAAACTAGAACTATTAAAACAAACTTTAAACTCATCCAGTGATGGAATCCGCAAGCCTTGCGCGTCTCGAAACTTCTTCATTTCAGATGCGGATTTAGTAGCTCGGTTGAAGAAGTCTCTAATGCCACATGACATATTGGGTAAAAAACTATCGCCTAAAAACTTAAGATCTAAAAAGAAGAACATAAAGAAACGCAGGGGAGTAAGAAAACACAGAAATAGTATAGGCAAGTTTGGTAATTTTATGGGCTCTGCGCGCCAGTTTACTTGGGCGGAGATCTTGGCCGGCAACCCAGAAGACATAATTCGTAATGCAGAACGCAAAACCGCTGCAGTGAATACAGAGTATGTAGATGATGAAACTTGCAAATATAGGATCAGGAAATTATCAAATGCATCAGAGAACAGTGACTCACATCTACAATCACCACTGATGCAAAAAGACTACTTACAAAATCTGAATCCTACCTATGCCATGAAGGAAGTGGTGGCAGCTTTTAAGAGGAAGGTTGCTGGGAAACCGAAGGAGCCTGAAGAACCAATTGAGGGCTTAGAAGGTTACACTCCAGCAATGATCAAAGTGTACAAAATAAAAGAGAAACGGGAAGCAAAGGAGAAAATGGAAGCTTTGAAACAACAGGCATGTGCTAAGAAAGAAACTGCCCAAGTTCAGACTAGATGCACAAGGTCTATGAGGAGTAAGAATCCAGTGGAACCAAGTTCCAGAGTCACAAGAAAAAAAGGTAGTGTTGACAGTAGTAAGTCAGTAGAGGTTGAATCGAAAGTAGTTCCTAAGTGTACTGGTAGAACGCAAAGTAAGAAGGTCGCAAACAAGAAGGAGGATAAGGACACTAGTAAGAAAGAAAAGAAAGAAGTTACAGTTGTAGAGCCTGAGAAACCAGCAGTCAAACCTACTAAAAGTAAGTGTTGTAAAGCTTTTTGCTAACCATCTTGAAACAGCATGGCCTTCATTCGATTTTAGATCATATTTCTTTATATACTTAGTAGCTTTTATTTAGTTTCATTAAAATTTTATCATATATATTTTGGAAGTTCAATGACTCCATAAAATAAGGAGCTTCTCTGTTTGACCTGTATGTTTGTGCGTAATTATTTTACGATTGAAGTTCAAGTGCTGAAAATGTTTTGTTTTTGAAAGACAGTCAGTGTGTAAACATAGTTTACTGAAAATGTTTTGTACACATTATTAAATCGAGAAAGTCAGTGTGTAACTTACTCTATATTAGTTCATCTGTAACTATTACTTTGTTGTAAATATATATGTGTGACCCGGGAGTATAATAAGTAATAATTGTTTTTTTTACAGAAACATCAACAAGGAGCAAGACCCTTACAGTAGTGAGCAACAGGAGGCGGCTGAGAAGTAGTAAACGCAAGAAATAATTGTAGTATTTTGTCACGGTCCATCTCTATGTCTAGATTGAGAGTGTATGAGTGTCGCTTTTCAAATCTGTAGGTTAAGTTCTAATGTAGGTACCGCCTCAACTCTATTTTTTTATTTTTAAAATCATTACAGATATTATTCTTAAATAATATCGATTTGTTCTAAGATTGATTGACGGTGTAAACTTGACCCACCATTTGTTTTGCATAATGAAATTATCGAAAAATGAAATATGATTGTTACAAAAAACTGTGATTTTATAATTTGTGTGTATTAGGTGTATCAATAATTAATTATTGACGTGATTTTAGACAAGCCAACTTGGCTAAAATCTACAAGAATGGCTTTATTCGAATATTACTTGCATTTAATAAAAATAATTGGTTTTCCTTAGTAGCTATGTACTTGAGTACTATTAGCCGTTTTTGTCATTGTCGGCTTGACGTTCCTTTGTGTAAGTCCTTTGATTATTATAAAATAAATCATTTTGTTGAAATTATTGCTTTTCTTTCTATTTAAAACATACAACACCCCTGATTAAAATCTAAAATAGTCAATAGATCTTGTATCTTGATTTCTCAGGACTCGATTCTCAATCTTGTACGTTTATTTTATCTTTTACGTTATTAATTCATTAACGTTGAATAATAATTCGAATAGGAATTGATATACCTACTGCTTATTTTGGTAGTCGTTTCAATCACTTAAGTTTAATTAAATTAAACTCATATGTGTAATTATAAAGAAATGTGTATCAAATAACACATTTCTTTATAATTGAAAACGCAAGTTATTATCATCTTACAGCAAAATATAATACTCTACTCCTTACCCTCTACCCATGAATCATTCTACCACCTTGTTAGGTTACTTTACTGATAAGAGATAACGTAACGGTTCAGCCAGAAAAGATTTAAAAATTACGTAACACTGATAAATCGGAAAAACAAAAATATGGCAACATTGTTATCAGGTGTCAGTGTCAATCTGGTGATGTGTCAAACTTATCAATAATCATGACACTGACAGGTCGACGTCTGTGTGATTAGGCTGTTGCATTGGACGATGTATTTTTATTATTCTAATTAATCAATTACAATAATTGCCGACTTGTCCACTACAGTGATAGTGACAAGTCAATAAGGCACCAGAATATTTATTTAGCCCCATTCATTTTCGTTACGTTCATGACATAACCTTAAAGTTCCTACTTATTTTATTCTTATGTAAATTCGTGAATATTTGAATTAACAATGGAAAGTGAAGCGAAAAATGTGATTCGAGTTGGTTCGAGAAAAAGTGAGGTGCGTATTATTTCCTAGTTTTCTTAAAAATCATGTCACTATCGGAGGTCAAATATTCCATCAGTGGTACTTTAGATTTTCAAGTGATTGTGCTGTTTTCACTCAATATCAAAATTAATTAGCATATTCATAGTGTTCCTTAGAGTTTACGTAAGTCACTATTATTTATTTTCAAGGTCTTAAGTTGCTCGTGTTTACATTTAATTTGTTTATCTTGTTGACCTTAATAAACTTTAGCTGTATTTTTCTAAACTTCTTATCACTTTTTGGGTTTCTATACAATAATTTTGAGACCATCAAGTTTTAACAGTTCACTCTTATCTTATTTAAAAAATATATATTTTTACTAAAACATGACCTTTGAAACTTTATAGTTTAGATTAATTTACATTTTAATATATTCAGTTTCATTTAAAAAAAGAATAAAAGATTCACAGATTAAATAAGAATAAAAACTAGATGTCAGAATGCACAAATTAAAAAAAGGGATAAAAACCAATGTGTTATGCATTCAGCCTTTACAAAGTATGTATGAGCATAAAGTCTAATTAGAAAAACTAATGAATAGTTTCTAATTTCACTTTTAATATTTCCTGTGATAGCTACATAAAAATATTGAATATTAATTGTAGAGTATGACTTGCTAACTACATGTTTGCACAGATGTTTTTAAAACATTCAGTTTTATTAAGACAATTCCATACAATGTCACACTTGCGGATGTGGTTTACATTTTAAATAGGTGTCTCATTGATCTCTCAACTGTGTCTTATGATTAGGTTTAAACTCAATTGTCTTATCATGTTGTAGAAACTTATGATATTAATTAATTTGTGTCTTAAGTCGTAAGAATCAGATTATTATAAAATGTGTAAAACTACATACTTACCATCATTTATATCAACACATTCCATCAAATAATCGTCACGCCTTTAATCCTCAAAGGGGTAAACAGAGATGCACATTATGGAACATAATGCCACTGTCCAATGTACACCCACTTTTCACAATTTAAGATATAAGTCCCATGTAATAGGTGGTAAACCTATTGACATATAACAAGCACATTTCCAGACTCCGTGCTACTACTGAGAAATTTCATTGTTGAAAAATCGAAAAAAGCTGTTCTTCGCCTGACTCAGGAATTGAACCCGAGACCCCTTGTTTGCATTTGGAACCAAAGATAGTGTTAGAGTAACAATTGGCTCTTGTCTCTAAAAGACAAAAACTTTTACTCATGTCATGCTAAAATACAAATATCAGTATAAGAATAAATTATTGACATGTAAAAGTGTTATTTTGTAACCAACTTGCAGAAATAAATATCATTTATCATTTAATAATATACCTACCAATACCAATGTGTTTTTGTTTCAGCTGGCTCTAATACAGACCAACTATGTTATTGACTGTCTCAAAAAAGTAAACCCTGAAAAGGAATTTACAGTAGGTGAGTATTATAACATGTTCTTTTTTTATATTAAATGGGCCGACGTTTGGCCGCTATCTCGCCTGATGGTAAGTGATGATGCGGCCTACGGTGGAGCACGACTGCCCATAAGCAACCTATTCACTCGGGCTTTGAAGACACCCAGGTTATACCCATCAGGAAACACAGACTCCGGCAAGGAGTACCACTCCCTAGCAGTTCGCACAAGGAAGAAAAAAATACAGATGTATTCTTAAAAAAAGACAGTAACACTTAACCCAACTCGGGAATCGAATCCGAAATCTCTTGCTCGGAAATCGCGCTATAACCACTGGACCAATGAAGCCTGAATATTGAAAGCTACTTAAGTTTAATTTGTTCTTAAATATCGTGCTAGCTCTTCCATTTTATAAAGAACTATTTCTGAGAGTGTCTTAAATTTGAGTGACGTTTGAGTATTTTTTACAGAAAATCGACGTGAAACAACCGCTTGCGTTGTGTTTCGTTGTGTGAGTGAGATTGCCGGAGGCCCAATTCCCCCCTTCCCAATCTTCCCAATCCCCGATTCCCTTAAATTCCTAACCCCCGAAAAACCGGCAACGCACTTGTAACGCCTCTGGTGTTTCAAGTGTCCACGGGCGGTGGCGATTGCTTACCATCTGGTGATACGTCTGCTCGATTACCAGCGTGTTCCATAAAAAAAGACTTTCATGCCAGTTCTCACTTTTATGCCTGTCGCACTTTTATCCCTCATCCTGTTTCTTTCTAGTATTTTGAGTATTTGACCATGAGTCAGTTAATTCAAATATCTCGTATAAGTAAAATACTTGATTTAAACTGAGGACGGACAAACATCCTGTGATTGGAAATTTAACAACTTATAAACACATTGTGTTTAGGTGCATGATGCATCTAATAGACGAAAGGAAATCATCCGTCCGCCGTGGTTTTCGACCTCGTGCCGAATAACACAGCAATAGGTTATTGAACCCTGTCTTGTCTTGTAATAAAATTGAATTGTAAGGCACTTTAGGCGCCGACTCTACTTGTACGTTACATCGTAACGACAAGCACCGCAACGGGCTGGGGCCTTAGGAGATCCTATTGTTGAGAAAGTTATTACTAACAAGTATTGTCAACGGTACACTTCTCCATCCTGCCATCTTGAGATTTATTTTATTAGGTATTTCATAATATCTTGATAGCCATTTGAATATAGAAATTAACTATGGGCCACGTTTGTCCGCCGCAGCTTCGACAAGCCGTCATTCCCAGAGACTCTGGTAGACTATTGGAATGAAAATATCCTACGTTTATTCCAGAAGTTTTATTTTTAAGTTTTCAAATCGACCCAGTAGCTTTTTTTTTATGGAATAGGTTGGTGGCAAACGAGCAAACGCGTAGTTTCGTAACCTATTCAGAGTACCTACACTACTAGCAACTCTTGCGCAGTTTCACCTGCTGCTGATGCTATTGATCGTAGCGTGTTGTTTTTCTAGCCTATAATAGCCTTCATCGATAAATAAACTATCCAACACAAAACTAATTAACTATTCAATTCACACAGCTGATCATGCGAAAGCACGCCGAGCGAGATTTTGTTGTTTTGTTATTGTGATAAAAATAAAACTAATGAGCATACAAAATAGTTTCTTTGGGAAAATTGTTTGTAATCATGAGTACAATCACGTGTATAAATATCGGTCACTAATTACCAGTCATCCTAATTACGTCCTTTTAATCCATTGATAAGGTCTAATAGGGTCTAATACTATTGTTTATTCCAGTTACCATGACAACGCTGGGAGACCGTATACTAGACGTATCACTGCCGAAGATAGGAGAGAAGTCATTATTCACCAAGGACCTCGAAGACGCCCTGAGGAACGATACAGTGGACTTCGTGGTACATTCCCTGAAGGATCTGCCCACCACCTTACCTGATGGCCTGGCTATTGGCGCTGTGTTTGAAAGGTATCGCCGAATTATAAGAGTTTTCCTTATATTCAGATATGGGATTTGAATGTGACGGAAGCTATAATCTGTTGTAAAAGTAGGCAAAAACCTTAGTAAGTGGCGAAAAAAATTTTTAGTACCTTATATCTTTAGCATATCTACAATCATTGAGCTATATAAGCCGGTAAACAGACAGACAGATCACCTGATGGTAAGCACTAGCCGCAGCCGATGAACACCACGATACAAGTGAATTACAGGAATTTAAGGGTTGTTGGGGGATCGTGGAAATTGGGAAGGGGGGTAATTGGGCCTCCGGTAACCTCACTTACACAACGAAAACAACGCAAGTTATGTCACAGTTTTTTGTGAGGCCGTGGTTTCATTTCGATCGGGCCGGCACGATCGTGCGGAAGCATGGCTCTCCATAAATTATATGTATTGTATATTCAAAATTGTATAATCGAGAATATATCCAACTATTACTATGTTTAGCTGCATTACATACTATTAATATCTTTAAGTAAATAAAGTGTTTAGATAGCCGGTCTTATCTCTAGTTTAGCCGAGTCATTACTGAGTCATGCCAACTCAGGGAAAATTAATTTGTTGCTATTTATGTTCAGCAACTGTTAATCGAGAGTAAATACACGTTCATTTGTTTTAATCATGATGATTTTTAGGGTTCCGTAGCCAAATGGCAAAAAACGGAACCCTTATTCGCTTTTTCGCTGAACGATAATTTTTGTTTGACCCGGAGCTGCGGTCTAAGTAGTGGGTTACAGGGCTCTGGTTTCAAAGAGCAGAAGTGGGAACGGGGTGGTTTTTAGTCAGTTAGTTTTTTTTTTTTTAAGTTTTCGTCGTCTCCTGTGTCGTGGTTGCGTTTACAAACCTCCTTATTAAATATTTGCTCTTGGAATCCTTTGGTGATGCTAATGTCTACGGACAACGCTGAGCGCTTACCATCAGCATCAGGAGACCCGTCTTCTCTTTTACCCCAAGGTTATTCCATAAAAAGGACATAATTTTGTCATTTAATGCGTGCCCTATTTCAGAGAAGACCCAAGAGACGCGTTAGTTCTTCGCGAGGACTTCAAAGACCACACGCTGGCTACATTGCCTGAAGGATCTGTTATAGGTGAGTTATAAGCATCAAGTAAGTACGTGCTTCGTCACCGCGCAACTGACAAGTGGGGCCATGGTCCAACATCTTATTATACCTATTAAAAAAGATGTCTTCATCATCATCAGCCGAAAGACGTCCACCGTCGTCGTAACTAAGGCCTCCCCCTTAGTCCTCCTCCTACTCAAAGACCTCATTACCTGTAGGTATTCTGTTTATACCTGTGGTTTTGTTTCACATAATTACGCGTTTAAAAACCGCTGCCCTAGTGCGGCGAGGAACTAAAAGAAAAGTAAGACATTAGCGTTGTCATAACCTTTCAATCATAACGATATCGAGTATGTAGACTGGCTACTGATAAGAATATACTGATAGAAAACAATGTGTGGCGTGGGACTTCAGTGAAATACATAATGTACTTATGTGTAGATATCGGCATTACTTATAGAGTAGATAGATGATTAGAATCGGTCATATGTTTATGTATCTTGGCGTGTTAGGATTTCTCTCTAATGCAGAGGGGATCAAACCCGGAGCTGCGGACTACCTAGCGGGTTTACCGGGGCTCCGGCTCGACAAGCAGGAGTAGGAACGGGTGGTTTTTAGTCAGTAAGAGTCTGACACTCCCTCTCGTCTCGCCCAAGGCGGGAGAAGCCATTGGATGATTTTCTCCCCTCAAAAAAAAGAGGGGATCAAGTGTATTCATAGTTATGTAACTGGCGAAAAGCATAACATATTATACAAATAACATTCTACTAAAATATACATGCGAAATTTTGTAAGACTTCTGAATAGATTTAGTACTGACATAGGTTTATAGTCTAGACACAGGCTACTTTTTGTTCCGTGAACGCGGGCGCAGACGCTGACATAAGTTAGCGTTTAATGTAGTAATGTTATTGTACATTACATACGAATGAGTTTCTTCTTCCTTCTACTCCATTCGAAGCTACACTTTGGAACGAGTACCTAGCCTCACTGTCGGACAGACTGACAGACTATTATATGTTTCCTTATTTGTTGACATTTCAAGTACCTATTTATGGTTTAAGTCTTTGACTGCCAATAGAAAACTGTTGAAGGCAAATCCTCCGCTAACGTCGCGTCGGTCACCGGTGACCCCCATGGCGCTTAACGTGTTAATTGGAATAAATGTTTTGACTTTGACTTTATAATAATTATGACGATTGCAGGTACATCGTCACTACGCCGCACCGCTCAGCTGCGCGGTTCGTACCCGCAGTTGTCGGTCGCGGACGTGCGCGGCAACCTGAACACGCGACTGCGCAAGCTGGACACGTCTGGACAATACGCCGCGCTGCTATTGGCCAGTGCTGGCTTACAACGCATGGGGTGGAAGGATCGGATATCTAAGGTAGGGTAAAGAATCATCATCATCATCAGCCGAGAGACGTCCACTGCTGAACAAAGGCCTCCCCCTTAGTTAAATCTATACTATATATACTATATAATATTATAAAGCTGAAGAGTTTGTTTGTTTGTTTGTTTGAACGCGCTAATCTCAGGAACTACTGGTCTGATTTGAATTATTCTTTTTGTGTTGGATAGCGCATTTATCGAGGAAGGTTATAGGCTATAAATCATCACGCCACGATCAATAGGAACCGAGCAGTGCGGGTGAAACCGCGCGGAAGTAGCTAGTAAAGGATAAAGAATAATATTATGCAAATAAATAAATCAGAGTATTTTGAATCCGAAGATCTTAATTACATCCGGAACCCGTTTCTGGCATAGATCTTCTTTTTACATTTGATGGGTCGACGTTTAACCGCTATCTCGCCTGATGGTAAGTGATCGCGCACATGGCCGCATCATCATGCGGCCTACGATGGAGTACGCCTACCCATAAGCAAACTATTCCCTCGGGCCTTGAAGACACACAGGTTATACCTATCAGGAAACACAGATCGGCAAAGAATTTCACTTCCTAGCAGTTTGCACAGATCTTTCGATTCAGCTACATTAAAACGTCGCTTCTTATACGTAGTCTTTTCGGCAACGCACTTGTAACTCCTCTGACGTTACGGGTGTCCATGTGCAGCGCCGATTGCTTACCATCAGGTGAGGCAGGCGTCTGCGTAGCCCATAAAAAATAGGCATGATTCCTACTAGTCAAATTCAATACTTTTTTCGAAACGTCAATAACGATATTTTCTATGAACATAGTATGAAATACTCTATTATGACGTCATAAGTTTTTGACGTCAAATAGCAGACTTATTTCTAGAAATTTAGCTAGAAAAAATCGAAAATTAAGTAGACCAGAGTGTGATTATTTTTGAATATTTTATTGTATTGAAAAGTTGTAATAATTTATTTTTGACCCAGTCATCATCCCTATTATCCACTTCTAACATCTTTCTTTACAGATCTTGCCGTGCGCGGACATGAAGTACGCAGTAGGCCAGGGTGCATTGGCGGTGGAGTGTCGCGCGGACAACACCACCGTACTGAACATGCTGGCGCCCTTCAACCATCCCGAGACCTACTGCAGGATCCTCGCCGAGAGGAGCTTCCTAAAGACCTTGGGTATGTATGGAAACGAAATCTATACTTACTAATATTATAAAGTTGAAGAGTTAGTTTGTTTGTTTGTCTGAACGCGTTAATTTCCGGAATTACTGGTCCGAATTGAATAAATCTTTATTTATTTTTGTGTTGGATAGTGCATTTATCGAGGAAGGCTATAAGCTATAAAACATCACGCTATGATCAATAGGAGCCGAGCAGAGCGGGTGAAACCGCGCGGAAGTAGCTAGTAAAATATACATTACATTTGGGTGGTAGGGCAAACGTAGATATTATTATTCTGTTCTTTCCATTCACGACACCACAGGGTCCTAGACCTTTGGAAGGCGTACGAGGGGCCGAAGCCAACTCGCAGAGGCCCGTTGAACAATTTTAATCTACATGTAATGGGACATCAGCAATTGTCTCTGTATGCACGACGGAAGTGCACCCAAGGACAATCCCCGGCTGATGCAGGACTATTGTAGATATGGTAAAAAGAAATGACAGGAGGACGGTTAACTATGGGGACTATGGCCCCTGCCCCTGACCAATATTGTGTTAATCGTAGATCTTATTCTGACAAGGCTAAAATGTAAAGGCACTTATAATTCCCTAGAGAAATCAATGTGTTTCTCTTTGACCATTATAAGTGGATCTTAACATACAATCTTGACTGCACGATTGGCGCGGTGGCTGAAGAACCGGCTGTCTCGCAGTGTGCAGCGGGTTCGATTCCCTCACGGAGCAACTTTTTGAGTAATCCACAAATTGTTGTTTCGGGTCTGCGTGTCATGTGTATGTCTAAACTTGTATGTTTGTAAACGCACCCACGACATACCAGAACGTTTATTTTAAAAAAGAAATCTTCCTCTCATTACAGGTGGAGGTTGCAGTGCTCCAGTCGGCGTCTCCACGACCCTCAAGCCAGTAGACTCCCAGTTCAGACTGTCCCTAACTGGAGCAGTATGGAGTATGGACGGCAAAACCAAACTCGACCACAGCCTCCAACAAACATTCACACAAATCAGACGCACACAGAAACACAAACTCAGTCCCACGGAAGAATCAGATTGCAAAAAGGTGAAAATAGACAATGGTGAGTCGAAAAACGAAATCCTTAACCCTAATGAAGTACTTAAAGACAATGATAGTATTGTAGGTAAATCTGCCAGTCAAGAAAAAGATGATGCGTGTGACAACCGCATTTTCTGCGGCCTAACTATAAACACAAGCATCCCCATAGACGTTATAATTAAATGTGATAATCTAGGTAAAGATGTAGCCAATGCCCTCATTGAGAAAGGTGCTCTAGATGTCATGAAAGTCACTCAAGATATCATAAGAAGTTCCACGGCCGCTAAAAATTCATGATTAAAACCTTTTTCTAGTGAAAAGGCTGTATGCATGCATGTCTTGTTGTATAAAAGTTTTAGTGACACAAGTGGCCTTATGAAATCTTTTTTATCTGTGCAAACATGTGTTTAGGAACAAATTGTAGGTGACATAAGAAATGGCTTTTTGCTAATATGAGAGAATAATTAAATATTGTTTAAAATTAATCTAGTTAGTGTATGCTACAATGGACAATTTTATACGGATTCATAAACTATGTATATTTGTACATAAATCTTATTGTAAAAAGTGAAATCTGTTTGTAAATTGCAGTTTATCAAACACGACCTTAAGTCTATAGCAATAAGGGCGACTTTCGTAGTAATACTTATGTCATAAGTACATTTGCGTGCGATATCCATAATTCTGTTAAGGGACTTTGATCTCTATCGCCTTAGTAATAAGGTTACAATATTATATTACTTCAAGATCGTCCTTATGTATAGGTCTTTAGGTGATTTGTTTTTTTTATATTTTGTCGTTGTTTGGCATAAACTTGACTGAGTTATACAGCTATTTTTGTTTTAGTTTATTACCTGTTCCAAATATTTTATTGATCGGAGTAGCAAATAAATGGAGGGCGCAAGTTGTAATTTTTTTTTCTTTTGTTTAGCCAGTACCCTTAGTACGAGTTTGCTTTACGTTGAACGAAAACAAAATGAGAGCGCATTCGGCGCTCTGATTGGCCGGCGCGAATGAATCAACCAATGAGAGCGCCGAACGCGCTCTCGTTTCGTTTAAATACATGCGTGACTTTCGCTGTGTTATATGTGTGTACCTTGTACGATTATATAGACACCAGATACAAACGATGAACCTTTTTACGAGCCAATATTCAGTTAAGGGTCACTAAAATACATCCATCTGTATTAATTAACAATGTTAGTTCTCCTTTTACTCGTTACTCCGTGGCGGTGTTGTAAAATTTCACGGTCTGTGGAGCGTATGAATGTAATATAGTAAATAAATCGTGTTAGTAATTGGTTATACAGTATGTTAACTAACAGAGGGCGTTCCTGTTAACCCGCAATAGTATAGCATCCATACATGCTAAAAAAATATTACCATTCAAAAACAAAACAATTTTTTTTTTATATTAAAATATTCACCAAAAATTTTAAATCGATACGTAAAAGAAACACTCTGTGCACGCGTAGTTGAAGGAAGGCAACGTTGCTTATTTTTCTATGCTGATATTTTTATTTTTCTATTAATGATATAGATTAACGACGTTAAAGGAACTCCCTTTGTTAGTTAACATACTGCATAGTATGTATTCAATGGGTACTTATTAATTTATCATGTTACTAGTTATTACGAAATAGTTCACTTTACTGCCTTGCCTTAGTACGAGTTTGTTTTACGATTAAAGAGATTGAAACGAGAGCGCGTTTGGCACTCTGATTGGTTGGTTCATTTGCGCCGGCCAATCATGATGCCAAACGTGCGCTCGTTTTGTTTTCGTTCAACGTAAAGCAAACTCGTACTAAGGGTACTGCACATTTGTTTTCGTTAAAATAAAATTGTTTTATGACTTATGTTATATTTCCTTGGGCTTTTCTCCTTATACACAGAATTTTATGAACGACTATTTAATTCAGGCTCGGTATTGACAATTTATAATTTTGAATCTTAAATCTACGGGTATAAGGTTGAAACTGGTGGTTAGACATTTTAGATTAAATAGAACAATTTTGTTTAGTATCTAATCCATTTATTGTTTCAAATCGGAGATACAATTCCCCCCCACCCTGTCCTTTATCAATCCTCAAGTCCCTAACCCCTAAAAGGCCGGCAACGCATTTGTAACTCCTCTGGTTGCTCACAATTAGAGGCCAACCATAAATTACGTCACGCGATTTTTTAACCCCTTCCCCCGCCCTTCTCACATTTGGTCACATTTGTGAGACCTCCCCCTCCCTTGTGTGACGTCACATTTTATAACTTTACATCTAGAACGTTTTCGAGTTTTTCGAGAATGACTAGTTCCAACTACGTATTTTAACAGATTAATTATAATCTAACTGTTAAATCACAGTTAATCACGAAATTTAAAACCCCTCCCGCCCTCTTATCAATAGTCTAGTCTAGAAAATTTCTCAGTGGTAGCACAGAGTCTGGAATTGTACCTAGTATATGGCAATAAGCTCACCCCCTATTACACGACGGGACTTACAATACAAATGGTAAAAATTGTGTACACATTGTATAGTGGCATTACGTGCTGTAATGTGCCTACCCCTTCTGGGACAAAAGGCGTGACGTTATGTATGTATGTGTAATAATATATATCAGATTTACAACGAATAAAATATAAGAGTGTATTGTATACAAAACGTTATATTCCTTCCGACTACATTTGAGTGTTAATACAATATGTTATTCTTATGAATATACAAATTATACCGGTCGTGTTGACTGTAAGATGTTACCGATTCTCTAAATTGTTGTTTATGTTAATTTTATTTCAATAAACTGGTGAATGATTTGGGAGCTGTTGTTTTAATTATTGTGTGGTTGTGGGATGGAGTTAGGCCTCTTGTACACACGGTTTTTCGCCGTAAAAATCTACAATTAATACGCCGTGTGTAGGGAGCACGGTCGTCTGTGTTGTATGGATCACTATGGAAGCGGGTAAACGTGCACGGCGGCGACACGGCACGGCGCCACCGCCGCGTGTGCGCCGTATCTGCCAGCGTGGTTTTCGACAGTGTTGTATAGCAGTCTAAGGGACTGTGTCGACAGCGCCGGAACTATGCACGGATTCATTACATACGCTGATTCCCGATTTTGTTATAAAATTGTGGTTTCGCCGTGTCATGTACAAGCTCTCACGTTTTTTCAACTGTATGGTTAATACACCATACCGTAAAACGGGCCGCCGAATAGGAATCAAGAGGTGAATAGGGACAAAAGAGGGGTGCATAGATACTATGAAGAATTCCCCTATACCTATTCACCCCTCTTCTGTCCCTATTCACCACTCGATTCCTATTCACCCCGTTTTACGTACGGTTGAAAAACCGTGACGTGGACAAGAGGCCTAAGAAAGTATGTAAACAGTTGCCTAAGCGGTATTGTGTGATACAAATTCAAATAGTGACGTTGGAATTTTAGACAATGTTTAGTAAACATTTGTTAGCAGACATGCAAATGTTTTTATGATAGAATATGTTGACAAACATTTTCTAACGGCAATGTGGGAGCAACAATGTAGATGCTACATTAATATCTTTGGAAACAAACCAATGAGATAATGTTCAACACAATGTTAGAAGTCAATGCGTAGGTTTAAAATAAAACAGGTATATTTGTACAATACTTTTATTTCACAATAAAATCTCAATCAAAACTCACAAGCATCCTTAACCAGTTGTGAACACAAAACAAAACCTAAATAACACTAACAAATACCTACATTATTATTGAACTTGCTTTACTCCACACTACTCCCGTTTGCCAAGTTAACAGACGTATCAATGGCGGATCGATTTTCAAGCACATATGTATCACAGCCCAATGCACGTACTTGGAAAATTTAAGGCTTTGAAAGTCGAAAGAAATTTTATTCTAAGATGAAATAATTACAATAATAGTTTCTTTGATGGGTTGCTTTATAATTAACTTAACTGTAGACTACTGTAGGTCTCTCAACTACAAGGAGCGCGGCGTACGCCGCAGCAGTTCACTGATCGACGGACCCCAGCCTGGCAAGACTCGCGCCCGATTGCTAACGAATGGTGAAATGTCGCATTGTTACATTACTCTATTAGCTACATTGACGCAAGGCGTTTAGTTAACATTAATTAATCAACTTCTTACTTTAAATTTCTTAACATACGAATTACTTGCATAGGATATTTCGTTAGGGTACCTAAAATAAATATTAAATTAATCATTAAATGGAAGTCAGGAGCCTTGCGTCAATGTAGTGTTGTCGATCAAAGATGAAAGTTTCCATGATTAGCGAGATGTAGAAAATATATTCAGAAAATATATCTCCTCTCTGAGAGTGTTATGTTTATTCGACGTCTTCCTCCTGGAGCATCTTGCCGCTGGCCTTCATGGAGGCGCGGAGCCGCTCCGACACCTCCGGCAGCTTCTTCAGCAGCAGGTGGAAGATCGGGGCGGGCATCGTCTGTTGCAACACCTGGAAACCACAAGACAATATTTTCAATGGATATATTTTTAACACCTACGATTTTCAGTAAAACTAGAAAGCCTGCACTTGTGTATATTATAGAAAGAGCATCGTAATGCGCGTGCTACACGAGAGCAACACAGGCACGTAAACATTCAAACAAATCAAGTCAGATCATAAAACGAATCGTATGAAATATTACTGTTTTATTATTATATTTGTTCCTTACATAATCACGGGACCACAGGGTCCCGGACCTTTGGAAGGCGTACGAGGGGCCGAAGCCAACTCGCAGAGGCCCGTTGAACAATTTTAATCTAAATGTAATGGGACATCAGCCGGCGATTATCCCTGTATGCACTATGGAAGTACACCAAAGGACAATCCCCGGTTGATGCAGGACTATTGTGAGATATGGTAAAAGGAAATGATAGGGATATGGGTGTGGGTGGCTGTGGAATAGTTAACCGGTTAACTATGGGGACTATGGCCCCTGCCCCTGACCAATATTGAAAAATACGGATAAACAGGCATATTATGATTATAAAATTGCCCAAAATTGGTATGGAAAGCTAGAAATATGGAGCAGTAATCGTTTCACTTGGGGGCTCAATGACATCAACTATTTGTTAACGGCGCATTAAAATAACCTACCGATCGGTAGATTTGCCTACCAGAGGTAGAATTTTGACATAAGCTCCATACAAAATGTGTAAAAGGACCCGTCAATGTTCAGTAGCTATAAGAGTAGAGTAGACTTACACCAAGGAGCTGCTGCGTCTGTCCGCAGACGGCGACAGCCTGGCCGAGGTGCTCTACACCAGCCTCCAGGTCGCCGGCCGCCAGCAACTCCTCACCAAGCTGAATCTGTAATTATTTTACGAACCATATTAATATTGGGAGAAACACATTTCATAATAGTACAATTTAGGTCAAGAGTAGTTCAGAAAAAAAGATTTGTATGTAATATTACCTGTTGCAGGAAGAACCTTTGCATAGCCTCATGGTCGCTCATGTCCGGCAGAGGACCGCCCATTGTGCGCGATTGGGATGCATTCTGTTGGGCCTTCTGTCTACCTATAAAGTAAACAATATGGAATAGAGTATAACAAAATTTATTGCAATCATCACTGTACCTAGGTGGAGGGTGCCCTATATTATGTTTGCCTATATTCCTTATCAATTATCATACACAGATTTGAGATTATCAATATCATATTTATATTGCTGATAGAGTATGAGAAATATGAATTATTATTACATCATGTAATAACAAGATTAGTTATTGATTTACATAATTCTTAATATTGATTGAGTGCACTATAAGTACATACTTATAAAATAAAATCTTAAGAAAACATTATTTTTAAACTCATTTTTCAACAGATCTATTTGCTTATCACAACTACAATACCTAGATTCATAAGAAACTTGTCACATTATGCCATTTTTTACAGGTCTGTGGAATAAATGGCACAACTGATACCTAGACAATTTCTGTGGCAAAAATTCTGCTTGTACAGTTAACTGCTAACCAAAATACAGATGTTTTTGCTATTCTGCAAAACATCCATTAGTCATTCTTTTGATGCCATTTTGAGCATGCTCTGAATCGAGAATCTAAACTTACTTATTAACTTTTGCATAAAATTGTGATAGGTGGGAGATTTTTATTTATTTCATTCAAACTATCAAAGTAATGTTAAAATAGTAAAAGCAGTGAAAGATAAAAAGATTTCAAATTAATGAAAAAGGCATAATGAGATCTTACACCTCCAGAGTTTAATTTACGATCAATTAAATGCAATATTAATAAAATAATGTCTGTACAGTCTGTGCAGACAAATTAATATAAAATTATTACATAGTTATTATTCATTAATGAGCGCAAAAAAAGGATAAATATAATAAAAATAGGAGTGTAATACATATTTTTCTCACAGATAAACAATGCTAAGAGTCTGCAGGAAACAATTAAATTTTTATAATTTTACGGTTTGCAGTTACTATATTTTATTACACTTTATTTTATTTTATTCAACACCTAAATAAATATTCTGCTCTTTACTTTGTTTTCAGAAACATTCTTATTTGCACAGTGTGTACTTTATATTGGATACTTAGTTATTTTTCTTAGTTTGCCCATAAGAAAAAACTGAAGAGTGTTAACCCCCTGTGTGCCGGAACACACATCCATGCGAGACACAATGTATTTTCTATTGTTGTCTTATATACTTGACTGAGAGTGTATGAGACACAATAGAAAATACACTGTGTCTTGCATGGACCATGTTCTGGCACACCACAGGATAAGATAACTATAATGTTCAAATTATTATAGTCTTACTAGTCCATAATTTTGGGAGCTCTGACTAGAAAGCTTGTTTGATATTAGAGTTTAAATAGAAATAAAACATGCTTGCTGCACCAATTACTAGAATTAATACATCAAAATGTATAGTCTCCATAGTCCTTAGCATCCCTAGTCTTTGCAAGACAAAGGGATCACAGCATAAAGGTTTCTTATAAGGTTAGTTACCTACCCTTCACAAAGAAACTACACATTTCACGGCGGAGTATCGTTATGTACATGCTTACTTACTTGTATGCACGTCATATTTATTATAGTTTTAGACTAGACCATTGCAAAAGCGTGTTTGGCACTGTTAATCAAAAGCGGCTAATTTTATGATACTACAGATACCTATAGGTCCAATGTAGTTATGTATGATTTATAGTTACACAAAGATACAACGCATTGCGTTTTTATTATCGTCTGTGATGCAGCGGGCAAGTCTAACAGTTATTCAAGCGAGAATTGATTGATGCATGATGTTGTAACGATATAGCTTGTGAAATTTTTAGGTTAACAAAAAAACTGAAATGTGTTTGGTAGTAAAGTTATTCTACTACATGAGTTCTAATAGGTAGATAAGTACACCAAAACATGCTGTTTTCACTGAATATTTAAATTAACTTACGTTCTCTCAACTTCTTTTTGAAAAGAGGATCCTTACGACGTTGTTGGTCAAAGTACACACAATATCCAAGGAATAAGGTACCAGCTATTCCAACTGCAATTCCTAAGGTAGTGCGCGTAATCTCCATGCTTATAGATTCACCTGCGTTGTTTTATTCACAGAAAATATCAACTCGCTTTTGTTAGAGAATTTTGAGATCCGCCATTTAACTAAAAAGGATTTTCGTAGGTGGTAACACTTTTATTTTCCATTTTTGATCTACAGATAATAAATTTGCTCATTACGTAACCGGCTATTTTATTATTAAATAAATAAAAAATGATATTAATTATATTTATTTAAATGAGTATATTAACGACGAAATTAACCGCCGAATCTACAAAAACAATAAAGACAATAATACGTTACATAAGAAAGTACAACGTAGTGAAAAGGGACCTTTAGATATTTTGAGTTGCCTCATCAAAATTTGTCATATGTACACATGACTGAAATTCAGTATTTATAAATACATTTCCTATTCTAATATCAAAAATAATTATTTATGCCGAAGGACCCTTGCAAGAAATTCGCGTGTGCCATCCAAAAATGCCTTGTTGGTGAGTTTTTTAATTATAATTTTATTTATGAACCTCTTCGCCGACAGCCGACATAAAATCAGTCGCCATCTTTGCTTCAACCTTTCAATCGCCTCCACAGATTTGCGGGCGTTTCATCGCCGTTTTTCAATGTTTTGCTCAAATAAATCGTTACATTTTTGTTGTAAAGCCACGTAAAAACTTTGCGATAAGTTGTGTAAGTGATAAGTGCGAAAATGAGCTTTTTCGGGTTTGGACAGACTGCGGATATTGAAATCGTATTTGATGATGCTGACAAACGGAAGGTTGCCGAAGTGAAAACGGATGAAGGCAAAAAGGAGAAGTTATTGTTGTATTACGACGGCGAAACCGTTTCAGGTAGAGTGAACGTCACCCTGAGAAAACCCGGGTCGAAACTTGAACACCAAGGTATCAAGGTCGAACTTATAGGTCAGATCGAATTATTTTACGATAGAGGTAATCACCATGAATTTATATCGTTAGTAAAGGAGTTGGCACGCCCCGGTGACCTGTTACAGCATACCTCGTATCCATTCGAGTTCGCTAACGTTGAAAAACCTTACGAAGTGTATACGGGCGCTAATGTCAGACTGAGGTACTTCTTGAGGGCTACGATAGTCCGCCGTCTCACAGATGTCGTCAAAGAGGTGGACATCGCTGTCCACACGCTGTGCAGCTACCCCGACGTATTAAACTCCATTAAAATGGAAGTAGGTATTGAAGACTGCCTACACATAGAATTTGAGTACAACAAATCAAAATACCATTTGAAGGATGTAATTGTTGGTAAAATCTATTTCCTCCTTGTCCGTATCAAAATCAAACACATGGAAATATCAATAATTAAAAGAGAAACAACAGGTTCTGGGCCTAACACTTTCACAGAGAATGAGACGGTTGCAAAGTATGAAATTATGGATGGGGCCCCTGTTCGAGGAGAGAGCATTCCTATAAGAGTGTTTTTAGCTGGTTATGACCTGACACCGACAATGAGAGACATAAACAATAAATTTTCAGTGCGGTACTACCTAAATCTTGTGTTAATGGACACTGAAGATCGCCGCTACTTTAAACAACAAGAAGTGACCCTATGGAGGAAGAGTGACAAGTCTAGACTACCCCTACATAATGCACATGTTCCCCAAACACTGTCTCACCCAAGTCAACAAATGCCAAGACAGCTGAGTGCATCTAGTGAAGACAACTCCAACAGAGCAATATCTCCTAACAATCCCAACATAATGCAGAGATCCATCTCTCCTTCTATGAATGATGGAGAGAAACAGAATGGACCTTCTGAGATGGAGCAGGAACAACCTGATGTGATAACTAATAAACTGTCCAATACGCACATTGAAAATAACCAGACAGATGAAGAAGTTGATGATGAATCTGCCCCCATTTTGGAGAAACAAATAATACCAGAGAAACCACCCCTCGCTGAGAAACCTCAAGTGGCAGATAAGCCAGTGATAGCAGAGAAACCGGTCCTAAACCGGCCTGAAAGTGAAGCTAGTCCAAGTCAATAGCCGATATGTACATGCGCGGTCCACTTGACAGGCGCTGAAGATATGAACTATATGTTTTCATATTTGAAGACTATTATTTAATGGATTGTAGTTATATTGACTTTTCATGTAGGTAGTTATCAGACATAGTTTGTGGCCTACAGTGGAAAGTTGGTACAACTGTGTCCTATACAGAATTGTTGCAGAATTCAGGATTTCTATTATAAAATGTTGGAGCTGTATAAATGGAAGTTATTGACATAGTGAATATTGTCAGCATTAAATGGAATATGGGCTCTAATTGTAAGTGTACAATGCTATCATTGCAAGAATAGCTGGTGGATTATCTTCAGATATCCGTTATTATGTAAGTTAGTTAACAAAATTGTACCTTATTGCAGCAATGTAAAGAGCATTTTAGTAGAACACCAATCATGTGTATCTCAGAAGCCATTGTTTTTGCATGTAAGGGCTTATTATTTTACTCAAATAGAATGTGCTTGTTGGAATGTTTTAATTAAAACAGTAGAATGTTTTTAATTGAAGTGACATTTCTTGAAATATGAACTCAGGTCAGTAATGAAACACATGATACATACAAATTGTTATCATTTTAATTGAAATATTTATAAAAATAATCCATCATTGAAAGTAGTAACATTCTAGGTACCTATTTAATATCTGAGCACTTATCAAACTGGTTCACTGTTGGTTAAAGCAAACTTATCTAAAACTCACAATGAATTGTGTGTAATTTAATTTATCTGTAATTGTTGAATATGTTAAATATCTGAAGCCAATAACAGTCCATTTAATGAGTAGGTAGTAATTAACAAACCATTCATGTAAGAAAATTACCTATTTAAATTCTTTTTATGACAGCACACAGAGTAAAAATGTATTTATCATAGAAACGAAGAACTTATAGAATTAAAATAACCATACTTTTTCAGTGACAACATATGTAATTTTATACAGCCCACAATTATTTTATATACTTAAGTTGAATTAGTGAAATGCATATAAATGTTATTAATTTGATCACTGTCCCGTGCAGTGTGCAGCTTTATATTCACATACATTGTCATTTATTTCGCCGATAGAAGATTGTTTTCATAGAAAATTATCAAAAGTGTGATTATACATAGTGTGTATATTAAAATTAAAAAGAAATATTTTAAGAATATTTGGGAAGTCAAAAATGTAGGTGTCGGAAATAATAAGCGAGAACTTAGTTTCTTTTTTTATTGTGTAAAAATTGCTTCATAATATATTCTAGTTAAGTTTTGCAATATTTTGATGATTTTAAAATTAGCGCCTCAGGATCTGCCATTTTTTATCATTATTATTACAAACAATAATTCAAGAGTCTGATTTTAAATATGTATTATTATAATGATTCCACCAAAATTGTTTTACAATCGTAAACTTTTACTTTGTAGAATTTATAATATTATGTATTATGCTCGTATTCAGCCACACAGAGAGCCGATTCAAATCAAGTTAAAAGTAGGCTTCATAACATTTGAATTTGATAAAATGTTGTCAAGCAACATTTTCACAGAACAAGTTCAGTCGCGCGCGGTGCCATTGTTTTTATCAGAACTCATTATTTTACTGGTTAAAATTTTGTAAATCCAATTAATATGTGATTCCTCAAATTGAGGAAAACGTGATATTTCGTTTTATTTTATCACATTTATATGAATGAACATGCAATCTGTAGATTGTACTGAAGCTAGAATACAGTAAAAGAAGCTAAGAACGGTTCCCTGTTATCGTGAATCGTGGAGCTCTGTCCATTTTAATAAATATTTTTATTAATTCCTAGATCCATGACGGATCTGTTTGTCGCTCTTTAGAAGTGTAATTTTTATTATATTATAGAAAGTGATTTGTTAAAGCAATTTAAAAGTGTTTGGGCTTTGTTATTTGTACATATCATTGCATTGTTAAACAATGCACGACCATAGATTGTATCTACATCAATTTATTTCAATTGAATCCGTCAAGAGAGCAGTTAGTACCAATTGGAAGCATGTCACCGTATTAGGGAATTATTACGACGGGACCGAGTTTGATTCCGGCGCGAACGAAATAATGTTGCAATGAATATTTTGTTATAGCTACTATAGTAACGTGAATCTAACAAGACAAATGTCTGTAAAAAGTATACTAAATATGTATTGCGTATTTAATTAGTTTAAGTTTAAAATGTTTTACGGCCGATGGGCGCATGGAATGCCTTATTGTCAGATGCCAGGTACAGATCCATCTCATTTGTTGAAGGCTCTTGTGCTGTCCACGGATAATTTATGTAGATTATATCCATTATTTTTATGTAAATTAAGTAAAGTTACAAGTTATTGAAAATATTGTGTTATATTAAATAATTGTTTGGTTTTAGTATCACACTGTATAATATAGATATCTTGTTTCTATTGAGATTAAGGCGGCATGTCGATTGTAACATTATTGTTAATAAAATATATATGTATAAATTGCTGAAAACGTTTTTTTCATTGAACGCCAATTGACCGTGTTACTTTTAATTGCAGTGACAATTAAAAACCTAGAACTCTTGTAATATTGACGATTACGTAAGAAAAATGAATGGTTCTTGTGAATTTTAGTTACTATAAAGGATTATTGGTGCTAGTTATCAGGCCGGAATGTTATCTATATACTCAATTACTATGTATGGAATATCGTAAGCTGATTACCTAATAAGGCATTGATCTCTGTTGCCAGTGTGCGGTAGACATTTAGTAGATAATGAACGTTGTTTGAATCGTACAAGGCAACAGAATATTTACTTATATTCCTACTAAATAAATTAATATTAGGTATATGTAAGTTGGTACCTATAACTTGTACTAAACATTGAAGTAGTTACTTTACCTACGTAAAAATTTTTTTTGTATTCAGGGAATCAAAATTAACTTCAGATGCTCGAGTTTTCATGTCTTATGGAATCAATAGATATCAACTCGGTTTTTTACCATACAGACATAGATTGCCGTGCAGTCTGGAATTGTACTTGGTATAAGACTCACCCCTTATTACAGTGGACATAAATGATACAAATTGGGTGTACATTGTACAGTGGATGTGCACCTCTGCTGACCCCTTCGGGGGTAAAAGGCATTACAATACATTGCATTCATGCATCTAGGCCATACAAGTTCCGGAGCTGCGGACTATTTAGCGGGTTTACCAGGGCTCCGGCTCGACAAGCAGGAGTAGGAACGGGTTGGTTTTTAGTCAGTAAGAGTCTGACACTTCCTCTTGCATTGCCCTGGCAAGAGAAGTCATTGGATGATTTTCCCCACTTAAAAAAAGGCCATACAAGTACCTAACCTACCTACCTAGGAAACAAAATAGGTAGGTAGCTATAATTCAGACAGAATACAAATTGTTTCGCTGGTATTCCCGTAATCTATAACGTTTGGTACAGGCCGCCCCCTTTTTGATAACACTCCCATCACATGATAGTGTAGCCAGGCAGTTGTGTAGTGTTTGTAAGTTACACTAACGATACGATAGAATTTTAATTCCGCTTATAGATGTATTTTTAACATGCGGTGTGCAGCACCGCCTATCGCCCGCAAGCGGAATCAAAACTAAAAATCTATTGTATTGTTAGTGTAGCATGAATTTCCGCAAAGTAACGCCTGATTGTTTTCTATAAGGTGGGAGGAGTCATTATATGATTTCTCCCTTCAAAATAAAAACTTGTCCCTCTAACCTACCTACCTACCTACCTTCCTTTGGTGAATAGGTACCTGACTCATGATGTCATGTGTCAACGTAACAGACCGCACATGTCGAATAAACTGATACCTGGTAAACATCAGGTAACAGGTACCATTCCTAGCAAATATATCATGTAATCTGAAACAAATGGCTTGACCATGCATCTTCACATGTAGGTACTTAGTTACCTACATAAGTAGGTGGGAATTGCATCATAATTATCATGACCGCAATGACACATCGCACCAATTATGACGTGCACAAGAGATGCACGATGCAGTCAACCAGTTTTTTTTTTCTACAAATGTACCTACTGGTTTACGGCACCTGTATATTAGTTATGTTTGAAGAACCTCTCATTTTTACAGATCTGCTGTGAGCTGCACCGTTAAAAAAGTTATCGGTTAGTTCCATAATAATAATATATTCATTCCAAGTATTCGCTAGGTAGTAGTATTCTTCATAGGGATGTACCGTAACAGGTGTTGCACCGTGAGGGCTTCGGAGCAGGTCTATAGTCTACTAAGAGGTTTCGGTGCTTCTTACAGGGGTAGAGGGTGGCCACCCGGGGTGGTTTTAGTGAGATAAAAATCCTACACTCCCTAGTCTTTTATCCCCAAAAAGCTAGGCACCTTTTGAAGGTTTCAAAAAACCCCCGTCATCAAAAGTAGTAGGTACTTTCATACTAAGTCCAAGTCATACGTCCAAATGTCTGAATGGTTATGGGAGAAAATTAGAAAAATTAATAGGTATTTGGCTACTTTTTATCCCGGTAAGACAAATGTAGCCACTGGCAGGAGTAGCGTGATAGTTCTATGTATGCAGATTGCAGATACGTCTCAAGCGACCGTGACCCACAATAAGTCAGCCAGGGACATAGTAGCTACGTTGGAGTGAGCTTCACAAGTTATTCGATAGAATTGTAAAGCTGTGTTATTGGCCTGCGATTGTATACGAGTATGTATCTAGAAAGTAATTGGTCACATGCCTGTATTCAATTACTTTCATCATTTTGTTAGGCCCTAGACCCAGATAAGCGATAAGACTTAATTAAATTTATCAATGCATTGCCTAAAGCAGGAGAGTTTTAAGAAATAAAAGCAAGTACCTAGTTTGGTGGTAGCAGAATTGAATAGGTAGAACGATAGCTCTTTCCCCGTATGTCTTTTTAGAGCCGTCTAGGTAATTGATAGAGACTAGGCAGGCAGCGCTGTCATAATCTGGCTGCTGACGTTTTTTATGAATATTTCCAAAATACAAATACCTAATACACTTTCTGTCTTCAAGCCACAATCAGTTCGGAAAAGTAAAATTGAAGATGTCATCAGCGACATTATTTTCAATCAGACCATGAATACTTGCCTTAAGTACATATTTATTCAATAAATCATTATTGAAACACTAGCAAGCAAAAACACGTAGTTTGCTGACCTCTGAGCCAAACCTCCGTCTGTGACGTTCATTCGTACGCGTTCTCGTTGACGTAAAACAGTTTTTAACGACTTGGCGAGATTATCTGGTTTTGTTGGCAATTTTAGGCGCAACTACGTAAGAAAAATACTGTTGCTATTGACAATTTTCTTTACCTATGTTTCTTTGGATTTGGATATAAGAATATTTTAAAATACCGATCTGTTCATCACGCCGTCCACCGAACTACAATATAGTGATCCTTAATCGGCTTTAATGTAGTCCTAAAATTCGGCCAACAGCAACCACAAGGTTCTTTAAGTAAATGATTATAATTTTACAATGTGACATTTCACATCAACAGCTAATAAGCAGTCATTGCTGACCTAAGGTCTCTTCTCGCACGGAGAAGGTTTGAGCATAATTCACCACGCTTGCACAATGTGGGTTGGCGATTTCAAACGTACCTATAATTAGAAATTATAAGCCCAGGCTTCCTCATGATGTTTTCCTTCAACCTGAAAAAGTCACATTGGTAATTGCCGTTGGTAGGTTTCGAGTCCCTACCCTCATGCATGAGAAACGGGTCTTAAGCCTACGGAACCTTCAGGCTACCACGACATTTGCTGCAATGTGACATTCGCTTGTGAGTAATTCCCAGACGAATTTGCTGGTTTTCCACAATGCGGTCAACCATACTGCATTTTCTAAGTCTTTAGATATAGGTAGTTATATGCACCTACGGTATCTACTTAGCCACAAAAACCACAGCTTCATTTCCTCTTAGTACCTACTTATTCATTCAGTCGAGCTATAGAATATACTGATTCGGTTTTGTAACTACTGTCTTGAGAGGTGTTAAGAAAAAATCCTATAGAATTAGGTAAATCGCCTCTATATGTATGTGTGTTTTGTCAGGTCTATATCTAAGTATTTATTCCCTTTTTGAGTCACAGAAAAAATACTATTTATAGATAGATGAATTATTGTTAAGTCAAGTATTACTGGCCCAGTATATGGCAATAGGCTCACCCTCTATTACATGGGACATATAACACAAACGATGAAAAGTGGGTGTACATTGTACAGCGGCTTTACATGTGGTAATGTGCATCTCTGCCTACCCTTTTGGGGATAAAAGGCGTGACGTTGTGTGTGCGTTGTGTAAAGTTTGACTATAAAGACAAAATTAAGAAAACTTTCCGTTGAAATACGAAGTCAGGCAGGCACATCCCAGGAGATACATTTTATACCCAGCGCCACAAGCATAAACAGCTGACAATAGTGGTCGCGTCCATTCCATACGAGATATTGAAATAGGTACGTTTAGACAGACACGTGACGCGTCGAGAGTGACGACTCGTCAATGAACGTGCGACCAAGGGGCGTATGTTTACTTCCGAACCAAATGTTACTACATTACGTGGCCATAGTCATCGATATGGAATGACGAACATTCTAGAATTGTGGCCACAATTGTATTTTGGTTTGTAATTTAGGATGTGCATAACTTACCGCCACTGCGCCGCACTCAGAGTTATTTAATGGTTACCTAACTCAGTCCTTAGCAATCGTTTTCGATACAAAATCGTTACTAAGGAAAAGTTTAAGTAATCATTAAATGTCTCTGAGTGCGGCAGTTAGCATTTGATTTTTAAAGTTTAACGATGTTCTTACTTAGGTGATCACGGTGATCACGGATGATCAGTTCATCCGTGGTCATCTCAAGTTCTAATGACAGTTCAGGATGATTTAGTTGTAGGTACCTTTATGTGCCTATTAAATTCTTCTAATGTGTTTTTCTGCTCGTTCACAGAGAACGACTTCCAAGAAGTCCGTTGCGATAAAGTATTCGAAGCGATGCGCCAGTGCTGCATTAAGTTCAAGCCGTTAGACGTGTCTCTTGTGTGCGAGGGCTACGACTTGGAACCGCGGAAGTACGCGCCGGTCACTGATAGACCGGCTAAATAGGTGTGTATGTTCATATTATCACAATAGGTGAGGAGGTTGAGTTGTAGGAGAGCCATGCATCGTGCCTATTAAACCGGCTTCTAATGGAGTGATACTGCGGCGTTCACAGAGAACCGACTTCCAACAACGCTTGCGTTGCGATAAAGTGAGGTTCGAAGCGAATGCGCCAGTCTGTCCCCATCCCCGATTCCCGACAACAACCGTTAGACGTGTCTCTAACTTCCGAGGGCTACGACTTGGAACCGCGGAAGTACGCGCCGGTCACTGATAGGCCGGCTAAATAGGTGTGTATGTTCATATTTGGCTATTATCACAATAGATTTAGGAAAAGTCTGAGGAAATTCATATCGGATCAGATTACGCGTCCTAAATTTAATAACTCAAAAGGTACCATTCATGTGATTATCTACTTCTTGCCACACACCAGTTTAAATTGTGTCAATAATTCGATTTTATTTTTTCCAGATAAGCTATGGATCATCGTCGTCAGAGCCAACCTCTAGGAAAAAGAAGTTGGATCTACAGGTACCCCAAGACCTTCCAAGTCACGTTCACTTTTTTGGGTCTCGGGATATTCTTTTCGAAGCCCATTTACGATATCTTCTTTCGACCGCGCGATCCGATCGACTTCACTGAACCACCCACCACGTTCTCGGTTCGCCGTAAAGTCGAGTAATTATGGAATCTATTGCTAAAGCTAAAGAAAGACTAGCTAAGTATCCCGTAGTATTTGCTAAGTGTTCCAAGCAGAGTGTACTGTACGCACGCTGTGTCTTGCTCAAGGAAGGGTCGGTGAAAAAGGACGATTGTGCGAAAGAGTTCCAGGAGTTTAAAACCTGTTTATATTCCGCTGCCAAAGATTTGAAGACCAGGATCTAGGATGAATCGTTATTTGGAAGTCCTCAACCTGCCTTTACGCTACCATCTAGCCGCAGGTCTCTTTATAAGGCTATTTTTGATCGTTTACGCAGATTTTCACGATAAAACCTATGATTTACCTTACACTGACATTGACTACTCCGTGTTCTCTGATGCTGCGAGGCACGTGTATAATGGAGACTCTCCATACAAGCGGCAGACTTACAGATACAGTCCCTTAATATCGTACTTGCTTGTACCAAACATTGTCTTGGGTAAAGATTTTGGCAAAATTCTTTTTTCTGTATTTGATCTGTTCATAACGGTCGCAGTGAAGAATTTAGTGCAACGCCAGCTGGGTCCGAAGAGTGCCGCTACTAATGTGCCGATGTACTGTTCGTTTCTGTGGCTTTACAATCCGCTGAGCATAGGCATATCGACTCGTGGTAACGCAGATTCCGTCTCATGTTTCACCATTATACTTTCGTTGCTTTTCCTGCAAACCGATGTAGTCAAAGGACTAAAGAAATATGCGTTATCAGGACTGTTCCTTGGCATATCAATCCATTTACGCTTGTACCCAATTGTTTTCAGCTTTCCCATGTATCTAAGCTTAGGAGTCACCAAGATACCACGCCAAACCACTTTCAGGCAGGGAATGCTAATCTTATGGCCGAATATAAGCCAATTGATTTTGGCTACGAGTTGTTTAGTCACTCTATTGGGCCTCACATACAGCATGTATGCACTGTATGGCTACGACTTTCTTTACGAGACGTATATTTATCATGTACATAGAACCGATACTCGTCACAATTTCTCTGTACTTTTTTACTATTCATATTTGAATACGAATCAAGGGCTTGACCTAGTGAAGAATGTTACCAATCTGTTCAAAGCTGTTATATTGTTTTTGTTGAGTATCAAGTATGGGCCCGACCCTCAGACGTTGCCTCTAGCGATGTTCTGTCAGACTGTGGTCGTAGTAGCTTTCAATAGTGTGATGACGTCACAGTACTTTGTGTGGTTCCTGTCGCTGTTGCCGCTGGTCGCTCACTCGTTCAGGATCAAGTCCTCGAAAGCCTTATTGCTGGCCATCATCTGGGTCACCGCACAAGGCGCGTGGCTGTTCTACGCGTACCTATTAGAATTCAAAGGCCGGGAGGTTTTCTTCCTAATATGGTTAAAAGGAGTTGTGTTCTTTTGTTCCAATATTTTCGTTTTAGTGCAACTTCTAAGGAGTTACACAGTCGGCTACGGTTTCGGCTTTGGTCAAGCCACACATTTGAAAACACAGTGAATGTGACTTTGTGTTAGTAAATTTATGTTTGTTATATTAGTTTGTAGTTTATGCACATTGTAAAATAAAAGATGGAATTTGAATTTGTCGTTTTTATTTCTAACAAGAATTAACATTCGAACACTAAAGCAATAAATCACTAAATATTATTCATGACCCACTCTAAAGACAAAATATATCAACTTGTACATTATTCTATGAAAAAAATAGAGACTGTACAATCTCAAATTCTTTCATGAATTTTTCACGAACCCGCAAACATATAATTTGTCATTACATAAAAATAATTATCTATTGGATGATAACTTACAATGAATCATTAATAGGTATCATTAAACGGAAAGGTAATGATGAATAGGAATTATGTACTTTTAATACTTACAGGGCAGTCTTAGCTCAGGTTTAGTGTTCCTTTTTAAATGCTATTTAGTTTTGCTTGATACATTGGGATGTCTAGGACATTTTTATTGAGATATAAAAAATAAACTTGCTTTTTGCATTTTTTTATATGGCAATAATGAAAATGTCAGGTACATTTTACTATGATTCATGATAAGTCTCATCCAAATTGGTGCAGCTCTATTTCTTGTTGTCCAAATTGACCTTAGTGAGGTCCTCAGACTCTCCTTGAGACATGTTCGATAACTTCTTGCCGATACGCTCATGGACATCCAAATATTTGGCGACGCAACGATCTAAACAAACTGACTCGCCTTTGCCTGAAATAAAGAAACAATTATATTAGCACCCATTGTCTTTGGATCATCATATCGGCAACTAGACATCTACAGCTAAATATAGGCTCCACACAATGACTATCAGATAGGCTGGATATGTAACCAGCATACAACTGCATGCCTTGTGACATTCAATATATAAATTTTCAAACTTGTGATCTTTGGATACTCCATCTAACAGCTAAGTTAGTTCTATGAGTTCTGCTAGAAACTCAAGCGATATTGTCAGACTTATATGAGAGACTAGCTTACTCAATTAAATGAGATTTTATTTCACTGGTGACCGACATTAGCGGAGGATTTGCCTTCAACAGTTTTCTATTGGCAGTCAAAGACAGCAAATGATTATGGCAAAATTTCAAAACTTTTTGTAATAATAAAGTTCTTGATCAAAACTGGATCAAGAACGATTCACAAACTCATGAAGGAGTAATTCTATTCTGAGGGCTTTGTAGATGTAGATTAAAAGTGCCTTACAAAGTTCAGTCTCTTGGTATTTAACGGGAATACACTTGCGGTGACACGCAGTCACCAGTCGGTTGTACATGTCTGACATCATCTCAATCTCCAGCTCTTGCACGAGCTGCAGCTTGGCAGGGTCCAGCATTGGTGAAGACATCTTGGTTTCTTTTCTCTCTTCAAATAAACTTCAATCCAGCCTGAAATTTATATTAAAACTTAGTTAAGACTGAGAAATATACAGCAGTAATATATTTGTTTATTCAAGATTTCAAATGATTAATGGATTAGTATAATAGTTATAAATCAGCTGTACTAAGCTCTATATTATGTGGCTTTCTAACAGCAATATACATTTTTTAATTGACAAATCATGATTGGAAGTATGGTTGTTTCTTTTTAATGACTATATCGGTAAGTGTGATTGCAGAGATAGCATGTAATTAAGCAACAGGAATGTGGATATTATTTTAGTACACTTTTGTCTACTATACTGCGAGTAGGGTTGCCAGGTGACCGGGATTTGTGGGATTGTCCCAGAATGTGTGTTGTCCCATGTCCGGTAATTTTACTTTGCTGTCCCAGAATTAAAATATACTAGTCTTTTTTTCACAGAAATACAATACTATGGTGAGTTCTAGGCACCTACTTAATTCCTACTTTGTAGTCTCGGATGGGACACCAAAACTCAGATTCTGTTCGAGGCTCTAGAAATGTCCAGGAACTGATCAGTCTGGATCTGGCTGATAGGTGATGTTCTCTTACTTACTCTCACAACCGCCTGTACAAGTCCGGATATTCTCCTTCGTTAGACTTGCGCATACGTTCCCTAGCTCTCATGTTCTCCAGACGGCGGGCATTTATCGAGTTCTTCGCCACCACAAATAACGATAAACTTGTCACTGTTACTGCCAACCTGCAAGGCATGCTCCGAATTACGATCGAATGGTTTTTTTTTATAATTTTTTCACAAATACAATTTTAATCGACAAAATGTAGATCATTTTGGCCGAAGTGTCTCTGTTATTGAGAATGTTTAGATGATGGCCTACAAATGTCTTCAGTCAACATAACGATGGAAAATATTTCGTCATGAATGTCTTTCATAGGGATTTCATGTAGATGAGAGATAGATAGGAAATAGAAGAAAAATAAAAAGGTAAATATACATGGCTCACCACAATTTTATAGTGTAATAATTAAAACACACAAAGGATATTGATTATTCAAGTAATTACCACGAAATCGTTATTTTCCCGAATTTTCCAAGCGGCATAATATATTCTCGTGAAAACTTCAGTAAAATTATTTGAGGTTACAATTTTAGTGTCACAATTTTTCACGTTACGTCATAGGAAGTTGGCGCCACTATAGTTATACTGGCAACACTGCTTAAGGATGCTTTTACACTACACTAACTTATCTAGAAACATAATCTAACATAATTTTCTTATATTTGTTAACAATAATAATATTATTTCGGTTATATTAATTTACCATAAAATTGATAAATGACACTGCAATAAAAAATATTTTTGTGAGCATCGAAATAATCACTCAATCGTTATTGATTATTACAAGACAATAAATTTCCGAACGCAATTGACGCCGCACCTTACAATAAAAAATCTAATAAGAAACGTCACGTCACGTCCTATCGCATTATTTAGGATTCACGTCAAATGTTCAAAACAAAACAAAACGTGGTTTTATCGAAATAAGAGTGATCTTAAACAGTAAATATGCCTAAACCAACTAAATTACATTCCAAAGGAAAGTCCAACTCTCTCCAGAAACCGTGTAAAGTTGAAAAAGACACATCGGACGGAGTCGACCCCGAGGAATCTGTGCGTCAATTTCAGCTTGAATTGTGCTGGTGTATTCAACAGTTAGAACGATCTTTAAACGAAAAGAAAGGCAATGAGAAGCAAAGTAAGTTTCTTTATTTACTAGGGATGCATAATCTTCTTATATATTCTTCTTAACCTTACACAATAAAACTTGATTTCACCATTGTTGATAAGTGGCACACTACATAAACGCCAGAGCTCCAAAACATTGTATACAGCTCACAAAATTTGCTATTTCATGACAATAACATAATGTCATAATTAAAACATTATTAGTTAGATGTTACAATATATTATTATGCAATATTACTCTTATTGATTTGTATATTTATTTAACCTCAAAATATTGTTTACAAATGTATTGTTTAAATATTTTTTATACTTGTTTCAGTGCAAGAAGCATGGAAAGTCCTAACAGTACTAAAAAACAACAACCAGCCCACAATCCGCAAGAGACAACTAATGCGAACACATTTCGGAGACTATAGAGCTAAAATGGCCGCTGAGGAGAAGAAATTAGCAAAAAGTAAGATTAAAGTAGTGTCCTAGATAATTTGATGCAAGAAGAGCATAAATGTCGGTTGAAATTAAATGTGTAATATAAAAATAGCTTTTCGCTAAAGAAAAAAACTAATAAGTGTTATAAACCTGCTTGATAATGTGCCCCAAGATCTAAATATCGGGCTCTTGATATTATAATTGATTCGTGGAAGGTTCTTTACTAATAAGATGTGGAATTCTAACTTATTGTATGATAATATTTACTTATTGGAGAATCCAGGAGAAGGAAGTCTTTCATAAATGGAGACTAATCTCGTGACTTTAAAGTTGTGACATGAAAGCCTTTACTCTTAACCTCTTGTAAATTGAGGTTATTTGTTTCCAGTGGCCAGTAAAATCAAGATATCAGATGTTCCTGACAAACCAAAAGCTACATTTTTGAGAAAATCTGCGTTCTTGACGACAGGCAATGAGTCATTTAGATTCAACTTCAATTTAGCTCCTGATCAATTTGATAATGACAAAATTGCTGCTGATAATGGCAACACTAGTGACTGTAAAACAGATAGCAACACTAAAGTTGAACCTGATGTTGCCACCACAGAAAAAGTGAGTGAAGATAGTGCAAAGAAATTTAAATTTTCATTTACAAATTCAGAATTTAAGTTTAATTTTAATGTAGATAATTCTTAGGTTGTACTTAAAATATTTTATATGAATAATTCTGTACAAAACATTATTGGATTATAAGTGCTTGATTATTATTTGTTGGTTTTATTAATACCTTAACCTTTTCAGAGTTAGAGTGCTTTTCCCCTCCACCAGAGATGTGCTATGTTATAAATCCATAAGTTCACTTAAGGATATAATTCGTACTCGAAATAAAACAATTATACTTAAAAGTAACAATTTAATCATCGCACAGACTTTGGTAATACCCCTTCACATCTAACGAACCTTTATCGTCTCGTATCAGTTTTGCACAACGGTAATCTTTGAAGAAATTCTCTGAATTCACCACAGAGAAACCAACCGGTACTTCATATTTATCGTAATTAATGCCCCATGTCGCAATCCCTACTAGTTTATTGGATATTGTGTCAATGAGGGCGCCACCTTCCACCCCATGATATCTGTTACATTTGGCATTATTCTTCTCAAACTCTTCGGCGGTACACGAGTGGTAGCATGGGACGCGGAAAAGTATTTTAGCTTTTTTCTTCGCCAGGATTTTGTTACATATTTCTAAATTCACCACGACGTCAAGTTCTGATAGGTCATAATGCCTCTCTGGCACTCTTATTTTGTTAATCCACTGTAGAATATAAATACTTAATGTTTTATTTGAAGATTTCAAAAGATACCTACTAGTATGTATAATTGTGTTTAGCTAATTGCTGAAAATAGGTCTCGCCTCTCGCCCTCGCCCAACGACTTGCAGATCGGCTGGTTGGAAACGACATGCGCCCAGCAGCTAGTCCTGCGATACGTTACATATAATTTCTTTTTCTTAAAACAATGTTGCCACATACCAGACTCGTTTTGTAATTAATTTTATTGCAGGTGTGTTTTGATTGATGACGTTTGCTATAGCCGTAGAATATGTCTTAGAAAAGACTAATTTAAAACCCCAAATATCTGCCACAAGCCATTATTTTACGCAGACGAAGTCGCGGGCAAAAGCTAGTTTATACATAGAAACTATTTACGCGCAGTTTCACCAGCTGCTGGTCACTTATTAGATTTTTCTTGATAAATGGACTATCCGATACAGAAAGACTTATTCAATTCGAACTAGTACCTAATTCCAGAGGTTAGTGCGTTAAAATAACGGATTCTTCAGCATTAAAGGATAGATTTTCTTACCTTTCTCATAGCGTATCCAACAACTTTGTATTTCATCGGGCCGTAGAACATGTCGAGCTTCGCGAACCATTGGTACGCTCCGTCAGTTCTGTTGGCTCCATTAAACAGGTTGATCACTTGCCACGACTTGGTGTTCTTTGCGCGAACCACTATGAAACCTATGTCATCGTAAGCCTGTTTGGTCGGCACCGAAGGCACCACAAACGCTAAAGTGTCGTAGAATTTCGAGTTGTATAGCACTCTCGTGTAGTTTACTTTTAAACTGAAATAGTAATTTAAAATCTTTTAGTTGTATATAGCTAGAGGAGCAGGTTCAACCGTGGCTTGGCAAACTCCTATCTACTGAGTGGTTTGCGCAGTAGCTGGACAACTGGCTGTTGTGCAACGTGTCACGGATTTGATTCCGGCACGAAACAACACGTTGTAACTAACATTAGAACTTAAGACGGGATATTTACCATGTTTATTTATTAATTATTATGTTATCGGCTTACTCCTGTATTTGCTGTTTTAGTTTTAATCAGTTGCCAATACATCAGTTATCATTTATAAATACTAATAATGGCACAAATATCATTCGTTTTAAAATAGCAAGTAATTTCCTATCAAAACGAATTTGGTCGATAGAAAAGTGGATTTATTTCAAAAAATATATATGACACTAAGCGTACAAACTATTAGAAAAACTTACCTGGTTTATTAGCTACCCAGAAACATAAAATTATTGACAACATTCTCAAAAATAAATGAATTAATTGATGATAAGTCGAGTGTAAAGAGAAAAGGGCAATTTCAAAAACATCTTTATTTGCAAAAAATTGTTCAAAGTAACCTTCCCTACGACGAATACATGCCCGAACACGCTTCCTTATCTCTATGACGGTCACTCTTGGACCGAATATGCGTCTAATTTCGACATTATCTTCAAATATGTTTTGGAGAAGAATTTCGATACACGGCATATTCCGTCTGTATAAACAAGGAACTTCTTGTAAAAATCAACCGGCGTTAGGTTCTGGTCATTGTGCATGCCATGTAGTCATGTAGTGGGACCGCCTTGTCAATCCAACGCCTGAAGACCGATGTATCCAACCACTGCCGCACAGTAGTTCGATAGTACACTAAACAATCGCCGTGTTCGAATAAACTCGTAATCTTGTTTCTAAATTCAAATTTAAAACAATGAATGAATGAGCTAGGATCATTTTTTGCAAATAAAGATGTTTTTGAAATTGCCCTTTTCTCTTTACACTCGACTTATCATCAATTAACTAATTCATTTATTTTTGAGAAAGTTGTCAATAATTTTATGTTACTGGGTAGCTAATAAACCAAGGAAGTTTTTCTAATAGTTTGTACGCTTAGTGTCATATATTTTTTTATGAAATAAATCCACTTTTCTATCGACCAAATTAGTGACACAAAACAAAATTTGATAGGAAATTACTTGCTATTTTAAAACGAATGATATTTGTGCCATTATTAGTATTTATAAATGATAACTGATGTATTGGCAGCTGATTAAAACTAAAACAGCTAAAATCCAACTAGTATTTTTTTATTTATTGATGTTTTTGTAATCAAATCGGGATTTTTTTACCAAAACCAAAAATGTTGAATATCTCAGAAACTAGCCACTTTCCGCCCAAGGACCTCAGGGCTAATTTTGTAGGAAATTAGTTGTATTATCACCTCCCGAGAGGAATACGTCGAATTCAAAGTCACCCTGTATATATCATGAAATAAAATAACATAAAAATGAAATATTAAATAACTTCTTAGTAAACTTCGCACACAGTACACCGAGAGTCCAGTATTTATTTATTTAACTGCGGAATACATAGGTACCGACACTGTACAGCTGTTGCCTACCTACATCGAGATCGAGACCTATCCAAATTTCACTTATTTTTAGTGACATTTCGATAAAAAAATAAGCACCTATTTTTTTATATCAAGGTGACGAGTATCGAGTACCGAGTACTCTCCATAAGTATTGAAGGTATCTCACCAGTCAGTCTGTATAAACGAATACATACTTAAAAATACATCGGGCAGCAGTGACGAAGATGGCCTCGTCGATGCAGGCCGCGGTGCACATGTGCGGGACGTACGAACTGCGCGAGTGTATCACGCGCGCTATCCACGGGTACTTCGACTCACTCGTCGGAACCGCATTCACTTGGTAGTTATCTAATGACCCGAAATCTAAAACAGCGCCATTGCTTTCTGTGTACATAGTTACTAACTTCAGCCAACGGTTTGGCCCGCATCCCCGTAGGATAAAATGTCTAGGTATGTGTTATTCCAGATCTACCCCTGTTCCAAATTCGGAGCTGCGGACTAACTAGCGGGCTTACCAGGGCTCCGGCTCAAAAAGCAGGAGAAGGAAAGAGGTGGTTTTTAGTCAGTAAGTGTCTGACACTACCTCTCGCCTCGCCCAAGGCGGGAGAAGTCATTGGATGAATTTCCCTCCGGAAAAAACCCCTGTTCCAAATGATTACAATGACCAAAGGAGGATGCAAATCCTGGTCCCAACTTTCAATAGCTATGTGTGTTACTGATAAAACTACCATGTTTAATAAAGAATAACTCTGAACGGACTAAGATTTGGAACTTAGCCCCATAGTTACTTTTATTCAGCTCAAAATTATACATACACATAGCTAGTGGCACCATATTTCATAGAAACTCCAGAGTTTCTATGGAATCTGGTGCATCATGGTTTGTACGGAGGTAGTACCTTTTAATTTTCGGGCGGCTATCTAAATACAGCACTTATGGTATTCTTACAGCACTTAAATCAATTAAAAAGTATAACTCACACTGAAGAGCCACTGAATTTTGAGCTTGACACAACGAAACACAGAAAAGGGTGAATAAAATATGAACGTGAATCATGAACATGTCTACCGTCACACACATAGGTATAATTTGAGGACACTAACAAGAATCATTTAGGTTGAGGCCTTCAGAATTTTTCGGAAGCGGCCTCATGAAGTTTAGAGAGTCCAATATTCGATTCCCACAAACGAATACCAGCATATAACTTGAAACAAATAATGTCAAGTACTCCAACATGTCAAACAAAATAAAATAGCATTTTTATATGATTTTTATATAGTTTTTATTGCATAGAATGTTTATACAGTATTTTAAACCACATCGGTTCGCCTTACTACAAGTTTGATGATAACATTTTATTTTTAATAGGAATACATTTTGCCAATTTCACACACAAATATTTATTTTGAATATAATATTATACAATGAATTTCTTCGTTCATACTCAATTCGCAACTCGTGTTATGAAAGAGTTTAATCTTTTTATAACTAAAATGGGTTCATTAGCCATTTATTTTATAAAAGGCATCCACAGTCAGGAATGTTAGAAACAGAAGCGAAAATGTATTAAGTATAATAGTTATGTAAAGTAAAACTTATCAATTTAACAAGATTATCTATCAACACTAAATATTTTATGAATTTCAATAAATCAAACGTATATTTTTAAATTAACACTAAAATAATATAACCTTATTTAAGTCAGTTTATATTTTAGGGAGTGTCAATGGAAAATGAGCTTTATATATGACCAGTTAAAAGTGTGTATTGTTTGACTGGAGGAGGTGGGAATATACTTCTCCCTTATAATATAAGCCGACTATTACAATATAACTTTGCAAATGACTGAACAAACTATGGTGACCAAGTACTGTGTTACTTGAACGAATATTTATTACAGTACCCTTAGTAAGTTAGTACGAGTTTGCTTTACGTTTAAAGCGATCGAAAAGAGCTCACTGGAGCCGGCCAATCACAGCGCTGAAACGGGTCTCGTTTCGTTTTCGTTCGTCGTAAAGCAAACTCGTACTAAGGATACAGGTAGCATAAATTTATCGAGTCCTTCGTAAAGCGCTATTTCTAGATGGCGCTAGTAACGCATTAAGTCATATTAACCCTCAGCTTAACCACCAAAAATACTTTAATACAGTGAAACTTGGTTAAGTGGGACCTGGATAAGTGGGAAACCTCCACAACTGGAACTCATACTGAGGTCCCAACACATTGGCATTGAATTACCTCTATTAGTGGGAAAAACAATCCTCTTTATCTGGGATTCGTTCTTGTATTTATATTGTTGACCAGCAAACCTATATTTTCTTTATTTCACTAACCGAGTCACCATAATAGTTCCTGTCATTTTAGCACACACTAAGACTTAGTTAAGTTGTTAAACGATCTCATACTTGTCGGGATGGAAGCTGATCTCCTGTGAGTAGTCTACGGGCGTGCTGTCCTCTGCGAATGTCACCTTCGTGGCCTTCAGGAGGGCGAGGGACGTGTCGGAGGTCCAGGTCACCGTCAGAGGGAAGAAGTCATTTGGTATCGCCGGCGTCACACTGGGGAAAAAGGGTTTTGTTATTTTGTGTTAAACAGTCAAAGTCATGACAAATGATATTTATTTTGCAAATAGGTTACAATGTAACTCTTTTACATGTCAATCTCTTAAATAACTAGATGAAGCCGGCATTTCCTATCGGACTACTCTGAGAAGAAATGCCGAAACAAACTAAGAGATCATAGTCTCTTTTAAAGTCCAGACAAAATCAATTAAATATGTCGGAGAACCGTGCAAGTTGGTTCTGTAGTGGTCTTTGAGGAAAGAACCACAAGTCAAATCATTTATTCCAATTAAACCATATACTTATGTACTTTTGAAAGGTCAACAAAGAAAGAAATGAACAGTAATCTGTCCATTAGTTAAGCTAGGTGCTCGTTTCAAAGTGTAGCTTCGAATGGAAAAGAACGACCAAAAAACTCTATGAGACACAGAGAGTTAGATGTGTAATTTCTGTTTTCTTTTTTTAAGAAATACCAATTTTACCATACCAATTTTTTGTCGTTTCACATTAGCGTCAAATTTTACGGATTTCACCTAAATTAAGTTGGAAAATACTAAAATTAAGATCAAAGTTAAATCAAAAAAATGAAGGCATTTTTATTTTTAGACATTCTCAGATGTCGATATTTACATGCAACAAGTAATTTTTGCCCAATCTCCTAAAATAATCCCTAAAACCGCCCTAAAATAATCATGATAAATGTATAGTTCGTCTTGTGTTACAAGTGTCCATGAACGGAAATGATAGATTACCATAATGACAGAAAAACAAATGATAACTCCTTACGTGAACTCGAGGCTGCCGGACTTCTGTTGTTTGTTAATGATGGGTATGCTCCAGGTGAGAGTGCGTCCCTTCTGCGCGTAGCTGCCCTCCCACTGGTGGACTATCACGGACGTGTTGCCAGAACTGTGGACAAATACACATCGATCACACAAATGTACTTTGGAATGTATGTCAGTCTGTTTGTTTGTATGTTTGGTAGTTGCTTGACCTAAAGATCAAAATTCATCATCAGCCTTACAAGTGGTCACCGTTCACCAAAGGCATCTTCTCACACGAAGAAGGTTTGAGCATTAATCACCACGCTTGCTTAATGCGGGTTGGCGATTTCAAACTTATTATTAGAAATTATAAGCCTAGGTTTCCTCACGATATTTTCCTTTACCGTTAGTCAGCGGTGTCTACATAATCTTAGAAAGTACATATAACTCGGAAAAAGTCACTTTGGTACTTGCCGTTGGTAGGTTTCGAACCAGCAATCTCTTCCCTAAGAAGGGAGCGTCTTAAATCATCGGGCCAGCACGACATATTATATAAAGATTTAAAATTATAATAGTTTGGTTACCATATTAAAAAAATCAATACAATTGCTGTGTAAGTTATTATACCTTGTGCGCTGTAACAAGGTGCGGCTGACAGATGCCTGTATGACGTTGACGTCTCTCTTTAGGGATGGACATTAGAAAAATCTTTTTTTATCGCTATCGGTACTCGCAGCATACATTTAATTCTCTTTAATTTTTTTATTACCTTGATACATACAACGCAACACACACAATAACAATATTCAATGCAAACCAGACAAACGTTCAAACAAACAAACAAACTTATAAGCTTTATAACATAAGTACAGCTACGTACGGCAGTGGGATGTGTATGTTGACGTCGCTGAGCGTGAGATGGTCGTGTTCCAGCTCGTACTCGATGTTCACGTCGCACCCGCCGCCCGCGCCCTCTGACGGCCAGCAGTTCACTGGAAACACACGTTCAATAAATACATGTAATAATAATCATTCACTCGTTATCCTTGAAGGCAGTATAGTAACAATTTTAAGTTGGAGACTCGGTCGCCATTCAAGAAGTTAAAACAAAATATCCTTGAATGAACAAACATATATTAAAGACAATTTTCGCCGAAAGGTGTTAAAGGTTTTAAAATATTTAAAATATAATAAAAGGGTTTTTAATAAAATATATTTTTAAGAAATTTAATAATTAACAGACTTCAAAAACCGATGCAGGTATATGCTTATATGTGTTTGTTTGTTCCCTAATCACGGGCCCCACAACTGGCTGAACCAATTACGATACAGTTTTCAGAAAAGTGTTTGTTACACTAAGAAGCAAGTTTTAGTATAATAACCGACTTCAATTTAACTGAGTTACTTTAACAAATGACTTGTATATGTATGTATATGAGTTACCGGAGAGCGGCGCGAGCTTGTCGTCGTTGGCGTTGAGCCTCCACTTG